>NC_133123.1:216873670-217086495 GCF_033568475.1 Henckelia pumila
TTAATTTCGAGGACGAAATTCAATTAAGGGGGGAGAATTGTAACACCCGAAATTTTAATACGTAAATTTGCATGCATAATTAAGGAAAAAATATTTAAAATTTATATTTTGGGTTAAATGACATTTATGTGTTATTATGTGAATTATATGCATGATTTAATTTATTTTAACATTAACCCGCTATTTTAGAATTTTTAGATTTTTAAGGAAATTATTGGTTTTGATCGCGTAGACGGACCGTGGACGGACGAGATACCAAAATTCTTAGCCAAAAATATTTTATGAGTTTATATGAGCCTTAAAATAATATTTTAAGGTATTTTGTCAAGAAAAATTTAGTACTTAATTATATATTTATTTAAGGATTGATTTATTTTTAGCCAAAATAAGTCATTTTATTGACTTTTATTAATATTTAAAAATTCCTAAAATTATTATTTCGGGATTTTGGTTTAATATCAGATTTATTATTAATTTTAATAGTTTAAAAATTTTATATTTTATGTCATATTATCTACCTAACTAATTATATTAATTAATATCCTATTTTAATTCTATTTAATTTATTTAAAACCTAAACCTACCCTACCACTATCTCCTTCAGCCGACAACTCCCTTTTCTTCCACCCTCCTTCACGCCTCCATCATCCTTCTTGGCAGAAAACCCCATAGCCGATCATTCAAGCTTCATTCCTTGAAGAATTTTGGTCCGTTCGTCGTCCCGAAGACCCGTAGACGCGATATTCTTCGTCAATAATTTAAAGGCATGTCTAAATTCTTTTTTTGGCCACCATATAAGCTAATTATCGTTTTAGACAGAAATTTTTGATGTTTGCGTTGTTTCTTTTCTGAATTCACGAAAGGCTATCGAGATTTGCATTTAACATATGGGATTTCTCTTGGTTGATGCATGTAACTCACGTTTTATGGCATGGGTTCGGGCCAGCTGTTCGTTCATGGTCCAAAGGGGTGCCTTAGGGTCCCTTGAGTCAGGAGGTATGGCTGGGTAGGGGCTGAAACGAAGAGGGTTAGAGCTGGATTAAGGGAGAAGGGTTGAAGGCTCGGTTTAGGGTTTGGCGGAAGAGTGTCTCGGTCAGCCATGCAGGATCGAACCAGGGCCGGGTAGGGGTCAGGTTAGGACCGCCCAGACGTGGGCTACGTCCGGGCGGTGGTGCTCCGGCCAAGGGAGGCCGGAGCCGGGCGGCAGCAGGCCATGAAGGCCTGCTGCTCGCGCAGCTTATGGATAAAGGTTATGGGGGGTACGGGATTTGGGAGTTGGGGCTGGGTCGGGTGGTTTGGGTTAGTCCGGGGTCGGGTATGGTAGGTCATGGGTCGGGTCAGGTGGTCCGGGTCCGGGTTCGGTGGGCCGGGCTTCGGGTTATTGTTAATTTTAAATTAATTAAAAGATTAATTGGTTTTTGGGCTTTTTAAAATTAGTTAGAAAAATTATTTGACCTCCAAAATAATTTTATTTTGGGCTTTAAATAAAATTATTTAAGTTTTAGCCACAATGATTTTTATGGGCTTGGGAGCCCATAGGTATTTGTTGGGCATAGTCAGTGATTTTTTTTGGGTCAGTTCAGGATATTTTTATGAATTAATTAGTTATTGGGCCCAAATATTTTATTTTAAGCCCAATAACATTTAATTACTTTATTTTAGTAAAAATTACTTAATTTTTTAAAATTATTTATTTTAATTATGGGCCATTCAAGTCAGATATGGGGTTTAGTTAGAGAGACCAGCAGTCTGGACCAACCCATGAAAAAAATAATAAGTCCAGAAATATTTATTTAAGTATTTTTATGCATGAAGTCTATTTTAAGTATAAGTATTTTATATTATGAAAAAAATTAATTAAGTATATATTTCGGACATATTTTCAGAGCATGCACTCATGAAATTTTTTATGTTATATAATTATGTAAATGATGAGCAATAAAATATTTTTGGTGGAAATTGAAGTAGGTGGTGACATAGGGGTGGTTTTCCACCATATGATTCACGGTAGTTTTACTACCATAGGGGTGGTTATCCACCATATGTTTCGGTCAGTTTACTACCAAAGGAGGTGATTTATCACCGCCATCGTACGTTGGTTTATGAGACTGATCAGTCGACTCATTAGTCGTCACACTTATGGGATAGGACCATCTTCAAGTTTCAAAAGCATTGCTCAATTATGTTGTATATGTTAAAGAAATAATATGTTTATGATTATGGTTATGATTCAGTTTATGATTCAGCAGTTTTATTACGTGATGTAAATATTTTCATGACTAATGCTCATTGTACATGTATATGTAGTAGTAATCTATGCTGATGCATTATTTTTAATCTTGTTACAAAGGATTAGACATGTGAAGCCCATAGGCTCACTACGCTTTATATTGTGCAGGTGAGAACAGATGACTTTTATGTAGCTATTACCGATGGTTGAGGACGTATGAGCTCACGGTGTAGTGGACCCCGTGTGACCGTCGTAGATTCTAGAGTTGATGTTTAAGAAAAACTGTTATTTTATTAGGCCTAGGTTTTTTAAACACGTTCTTTCTTTTTTTTTTTTTATTAAGGGGAATGTTGAATTATCAATAACTTAGTTTTTTTTATTTCTTGCATAAGGATATTTTCAGCAATTAATTAAGGTATTTTTATGTAGTAAAATTATTTCTTTTATGGTTATACATATATGTATGGGCGTCGTATATGTTATAGTATAGATTTATAGATTAATTTAAAAATAAAAAAAAAATTCGCATTTATTAGTTGCAGAGATTTAATAGGATGTCGACCTTAAGCTGAAAACTAAACAATATGGGTTTAGGATGTTTGGTTTTAAGGGTGACATGCCTATCCTTTTGAAAGATATTGGAGTAAGTAGACAGGGTTCTCAATAAATGACAGTTTACGAGTAAAGGCCACATAATTACGTGGGGACGTGCGTCTGTCATTTTCTGGTATCAATGGATATTTGACTGTTTGACAAAACTTGTAAAACTATTGAAAATTCATTGGGGAGTATTGTGAAAAACTTTTGCTTATCTAAAAGTGATTTTATAGTGATTATTTTGAAGTTGGTGAAAAAAACTTAAAAATAAGGAGTGGTTGAAAATAAAATTTTAAAACTAATACAAGCTAAAATGTGATTATTTGAAGAATAAGTTCTTTCAAGCTTAATTTTTGCTTATATAGAATTGACAATCATATCCTTAGGCTTTTTACTATATAAACTTTGATATCTTTTTAATATTTAAAATTTGTTACTCACACCATTAAAAATGTTGTTTACCTTTATATTTTTTTATATTAAATTTTGAATTTTTTATCATAAAAGAGTACATTTTTATAATAACATGAATGCTAAAAATATAATATAAGATTAAGGAATAAAAATAAAATTATAAAAAATGATAATATTTGTATATAATGCAATTGTTATGTACAAAAAAAATTTATGGAAATGTAATATATTTTTTTAAAAAAATAAATACTGGTATTATGATATGATTGAAATGTTTTAAGATTGATTAGAATGTTTTAAAAACTTATAAATAAATAAAATTTAACAATGTAAAAAATTTTAATAAAAAATAATCCAGGGTTATTACCTAAAGGATATATATGTCAACTTGTTTTTTTTTACCTTCAACAAAAAAGCAGAAGTAAAAAAAACGCAATCAAATTTGTGTTTCTTGCTTTTGGGTGTAAAAATTGTAGAAGCATAAGTAAAAATTGGTATTCACGGACACTCAAAAACACTTACCACGCAGCTAGAAGCTTAGAAAAGCACTTTGTAGAAGCTCTACCAAAACAACTCCCTAAAAGTTTGACCGTGTCACTTTCAAGTAGATTTTATTTCTATGGTAATCGTGAGATGGGACTTGTAATAAAAGCACCCGAAAAACATTACATAAAAAGTTTGCCAAATTTTTCCAGTGAAGTATAGGTGAAAGGTAGTACTTTGGTTGATTCTACTGTTATTTTCAAATGTTAAAAATGAGAACATCCACCTGCGTTAATGTTCTTCTCAACGCTAGAAGAATAACTTATGATGTGTGTTATAGTGGAATGATCAATGTTCCTGTCCTTGGATTAATGCTTGACTGGTAATATAAACATAATTAACCTCAAGGCATAATTTTTTTAAAATAAAAAAAAAAAAAAAGAGAAGAAATGGTAAGCCGAATGGACGCCAAATCGAACGACCCATGGCACCTAAATATATGGGTAGCTTCTATTTCTCAAAATTTAAATGTTACAGCATTCGCTACAAAGAATTAAATCACCATATCCAAGGAAATTATGCACTTACCTGACATGCATGATAAGCCTGTTTTAAGAGAACGCACTAAGCAAGAAAGGCCTGCATCGCAAGGTGGTCTTTGAAGCTGATATCATTTAATCCTTGGCAAGGTTTCAGATTTTCACAACTGATCAAAAGGTGACTGGAAAATAAGAGCTCCTATATCCCACTGAAGGTCCTCTGAATCTTCGAACCCAATGAAGAAGATTACAAACTCTGGAAAGAGGAAAAAAAATATCATTAGAAAAATTTAAGCATTATATATATATATATATACAAAGTGATACAGTCTTGATCCCCGCACCATGCAGAGGTCCCACAGAAACCAGGTAGTGTGTTTTAGGTCAAGTGTTCATTTATTAACACTTGGCCTAAAACACACTACAGGGTTTCTCTCCCTGCGCCCCAGGATGCAAGGATCAAAATTATAAAGTATCATAGATAATTTTATGACAGAAGTTTCCACAGTAGAAGTACCTGTACTCTCTGCGGTAAGCTAGACCAAAATTCCAAATTGGGAATGACCTGTCAAACGAGTTATATTAATTGCAACAGTAGTAGGTACGTCGACTCAAACTAGCTACGTGCAAAACTTAAATTTTTTTCTATGCAAAATTATATGCACGAGAATATGTGCTGCGATTGGTAGAAAGGCTATGTTTCATACACAGCAATACAGAGCATAAAGAATGCTGCCCCACAAGTTAAAGTTCAAGAGGTGTAAGACAAGACGCCTATTTTCTCCATGTTATGCACAAAATGTAAGGCAGAAAATAATGAACCAAAAATGAGAACTTTCGAAAATAGAGAAACTATACATCACCTAAAGGGTGTAGAAAAACAAAACAGATGCAAGACAATAATCAACATTACTGTTCTCCTAGGATAACATCATTAAAAGCAATCATCTTGATATGCATTTACAGATATTTCGAGACCCGCCAATATAATAGTTATAATGCTAATGTTGACGATGACGACGATGATAATGATGCTGGTTGATACTCAAAATAAACAATGTCCAGAATAATAGAAAGCTATGGAGGTGCACATACATCTATACCACGAAAATTCGCAGGAAGTAGTACCGGTAAACTGCACCAGCCAGCAGGTAAACTCCAAAGAGACACGAGACTCTGAAAATTAAATTAAAGAGGCTATACAATCTTTTCCGGAAAGTACAAAACTTAAAAGATCTTTTACTTAAAATCAATACATGATCATCAAGGTACCAAACCAGCCCAATCCGCTACATGAGACGATATAATCTTGGCACAGCCCGATGGATGCTTCAGTTCTGTAGTCTGTCAAATAAAAGAGTAAAAATCTTGGAAAACCACAATTATTCATGCATACATCAGCAATAATTTATTCAAAATTAAATCTCTCAAATACTGCCATCCTTTTATATGAAAAATTTGAGTAATTGACAAAAAGCAGTGTTGAATTTTCCTAATGACGGAGGTGCTGTGAACTTATAGAACTGTTATCGCAATCCTAAAAATTTGGATGTCATTATAATATTGGTTCATCTAATGTTCTCAATATAGAGAACAATAATAAAAGTCTGTTCCTTCCCAACCATCTTAGTAGAGAAGGGAAACGAGTAGAAAGCCAGGCTATAATGAGAAACGATAGGGTCCATGGGATCTTTTAAATGCTCTCTTCAATTAAATGAAAATTTATATCTCCGACAAATATTATTAGCTCATCTACTAGACTACCACTTCTCAACCTTCGGTTTAAGAATCTGTGTTCTCAGAGAATTTTAACACAAGGGACTTCTCTGTTCTAGTAAAATTTAGTATATGACAAACTTGTGCTAACAGTCCCTGTTAGGTACTTCATATCATGGGCCTATATGAATTGGGCCCAGCCACTTATCAACGGGTGACTTGGAGAAAAGGAAAACGATTAGAAGGCTAGAATATAAATGAGGCAAGATGGAGGGACATAGGATTCATTCAGTTATTTGGCTTTTGCTTGGATATTACTAGCTTATGCTAGGGACTAGCTTTTGCTAGGGAACAGAGATCATCTCTGGGTTTCTTTACTGTAATTCTCTTCTATTATATATATATAAATTGTGGTTCCTAACAGTCCCACCTTTCCACAGTCCGACTTTGCAGTTTAAGGTCATCCAAGTTTGAAGTGAAGATTGAAGGGTTATATCTGCGGTTCAGTAAAAAAGCTCAAAACAATGGCATTTCAAACATTGGAGAATGTTATACGTCCCCGGTTTGATACTTACCATAAGCACAAAAGAAACACTTGGCATTGTGGAGTATCCATTTCACCAGAAATGAATGATTTAATATCAACATAAAGGGACATATGCTCCTCTATTGAACTATGTCGTGACTATTACTAAAGAATTTAACTGAACAAGAAAAGATGCATCGGGGATATCAGCAATTACACAATTACTGAACAGAACTCCACGTCATATTTAGAAGCTTACATAATCACAAAACGCAACTGTTTCAAATGTCTGTGGAACCTGCATATTCCCGATTTGAGGGCCACAAAGTCATTAGCTTGGATAGATGATAAGTATTTCAGACTATGTAATAACAGAACAATATCATACTTGGACTCCATTTGATTTACATATAACAGATACCGAGAGTGAACAGTTATGCTTCGGACCATTATTTGCCATCTTAACAATGATCCCCGTATGAGGGCTCTTTCTATCTGTCATCAAGCAGTCATTGGAAAAGGGAAAAACAGTATTATGAAATTAACTTCCTCAACAGCATTAATGAAGGCAACAGTTCAACCAAGAAGTAAACGTATAGCCATGTTGGCTGTGACATAGCCAATGCAAAAAGGCTAGAAACTAGAAAACGTTGAGTCCGAATAAAGAAAAAATGATTCCTCTCTTATTTTAATTAGGAAGGATGAGAATATGAACTTACCAATGATATCCATGAGCATGGTCGATGAATGACCAAGAGTTGTACATACAGGATAACCTACAGGAAAAGTATAAATCTGAAATCAAATGTTTAAATAATAATTACATAGTTTAAGTCTTGGTACGAGGAATTATAAATTTCATTGCATAATTCTTGTTAGAGTGTATCTTAGAAAATTGCAAGCTCAAAGTATAAGATCAAGACTGAGAATCTTTAGATGAGGCTCCATGCTTGCACCCTATTAATACAGCATTTTTCATGATGCAGAGTAATATATTTTCTTCTGCAGATTTCCACCCTTGAAAATTTATATCCTTTGCATATTACAACCTTCTACAAAATCTTCTATATCCCAGTGCTTTTTCAAGGGCAATTTCACCACTTTTTTTATGAAACTACCAGTTTCTAGGAAAAAAATGTTTGAATCAATGACAGTCTTATATATTCTAAAGACTTAGGAAAATTTAACTATCACCGAAACAAAACTATTTTCACTAAAAAAAAAACAAGAAGATATTTTTTTCCTCTAATTTTTTGTCACACTAAAATATCCATTGTGGCAGATTTGGGCAATCTAAATTTCCCTTGGTTGAAAAAAAAAAAGAGTTTAATAATAAGTGTGTTTTTACCAAGATATATTCAGATAATTATGCAAACTATAAATTTTACATGATTAATTTTGTATTAAATAATATATAGTTATATTAAAATAAATAGTTGAATATATAGCCTGTTATTCTCCAAGTCTCCAACATTAAAAAAAATAAGGGTTAATTACATATAATATCATAATTACCAAACAACCAAACTAACTTTAAATATTACATATACCTCCCCTCACGTTTGTATAATGTTAACATTTTTACAACCTTTAACTTTAAATATTACATACACTTCCCCTAAAATATATGTCAATATTACAATTAACCCTCAAATATGAGTGTTCAAGAAATGGGTTCAATTTTAGTTTTATTTTTAATTTATTTAGTGTTAATTACATTGACCTCCTTTGAAGTTTATAGCAACTACAAGAAAACCCAACTAAATTTAAAAATAACAAACACCTTCCAGACATTGTTACTTACCTTACATATTACCCCTCCATAAAAAAATTCAATAAAAATATATTATCATCCAAAACAATGCTAGAAATTTCCAGATTTACCTTTTTACTAATATTACTTATTACAACCTGAACACAATGCCATTTGGTTGTAATTTTTAATGTTTTCATAATCTTTTCACGATTATATTAGAAAATTTTTATTTACTATCGAATTAGGTTGCACATCAAATGGCAAGGGTATATTTTATTTTGCTTTATTGAATATTTTATTTAAATTTCAACATATGAAGTGTATATTTGATTGTGTTTTATGCATATTTTAATTATAATTTTAGCATATGAAATTTTTATTATTCTAATTTGATTCTGCATAATTTAATCGACACTATTATTACACAAAAAATTAAGTGTAAACATTTTATATTAATTTGAAATCAATTACGCTGAATATTAAACATTTCTATTTAATCTAAATAATTAAAGAAAACGTCTCAAAAAAAGTATGAAAATATTAAAAATTATAATAAAATGGCATTTTGGTCAAGTTTCAGTATATAAAATTATTAATTGAGAGGGTAAATCAGGAATGTTGTAGTAATGTTTAATTATAATATATATTTTTTGAATGTTTTTAATCAAGGAGTACTATGTAGTATAAGAAAGAATGCTAAGAGGGTCTTTGTTATTTCTAAATTTTTTTGGGTTTCTTTGTAAATTGTGATAAACCTCAAGGGAGTAAAAGTAATTGATCCATGTATTTAAATTAAAATTTAAACAAAAAATTAAAATAAAAGCAAACAACAAATTAAAAATTCAAAGTCTAAATATATTTTGGTTTATCGATTTTAGTTTTTAAAATACATCGATTAAAATATAATATTTTGAGTTTTAACATTCACAACCAAAATAAAAATTTCATTTTGGCTTAATTCAGTTTTTTATATTACTTCTTTCTTAAATTAATTGTTAAAACCCTCTTTAATATTATGAACAAGAATGGGTATATATATGAAATTTTTAAAGTTAAGAAGTGTAAACTTAAGCTTGATACAAACTTGAGAGGAGTTATATGTAATTTAAAAAATTAGTTGGCTTTTTTTGTAGTACTTGTTAAAGATTATGGACTTGGACATATCTCAACCTCAAAAGCTAGCTCAAGGAGAGAATTGTCAAAATCCATATATTCAACTCCCAGGACTTGTACCTAACTCAGTCGCAAAAGCTAGATCTAGGAAGGAGAATTGTTCAAGTCCATATATGCAACTCCCAGAAATAATCCGCCCTTCTAAGCTCACTTGCGGTCTTTGACCCTTGATAGGTGTTGTTTTATCTGTTATTTTGTAATACTTTTTTAGTTTGTTTAGCATACTTTTTATGTCGTTAGGTTCATTCATGTTTGATTACTTTGTTATTCATGCATTTGGTTTCCCTCTCATTGTTTTTGGTTAATTGTAGGTGCAACGAATAATTTTAGGAATCGGAGGCAGGCGTCATTCTTGCGCGATCCAGTGCAAAAAGGAACTGTTAGTAGCAAATTAGAAAATTGCGCGCTTCAACAGCGCGCCTGAGTGAAATATATGGAAGGGAACAGAGTTGCTCGCACTCCAGCGCAGGAAATGGCGTGCTCTAGCGCGCCGGAGGAATTTCAATTGCGCAAATCAGAAGATCTCGCGTTCAAGCGCATTCGAGATAAGGAAAGTCATCTTTTTGGCGGATTTTAAAAGGAAAACGCTGAGATTTCTTTCATCTTTCACTCTTTAAAAGAATTGCGATAGTTATGTTTATGTTTATGGAATAGATTGTTTTCGACTAAGGCCGCGAGATTGGGTCGAGACTGATTTATGTTTGACACGTGGTTTCATGTTTGAGATATTTTGATTATTTTCAATCATTAATTGTTGAAGTTTGATATCGTTATTGTGAATGATTTGACCAATTATTTGCAATGCTTGTTGATTGATCCTGTCGAAAGATTATGGATTGGTTTCCACGTCACTTCAACAATTAAAATAATATAAAATCGACTAGAAATAATATTCGATTTCATTGTGCGGTTTCGGGTGAAAAACTAAATTCTCATAGAATTAAATACATTTGAGTTTGATTAGAATTAATTAGAAATGATTAATTCATCCAACTCGAATATGTTTAATAAATCTAGAAATAGTTTGTTACATCAAATAAGAAAATTCATCATGATAGGGATAAATACACCTCTCAGCTTGTGACACGTGTAAGCATGAATCAACTCGATACCTTCTTGTGTCATACTCGTTTTGTTTGAATTAAATTTCTCTTTGAGCCCTAATTGCATGATATATTCCTATTTATTTATTCGTTTAAATTCTATTTTATAAATTAATTAAATCTCTATTAAATTCATCACACCCTCTTTTATTACATTGTTTAGATTAAGTAGAATAATCGAATCTTCATAATCAAACTATCGGTCTCTGTGGGACGATCCGAAATTAAATCCGATTTATTATAACTTGACCTAGTCCACTTGCTAGTCCCAATTGATTTGCTCGAACACCCATTGACTACGCTCCTATGTGTACTAGCAAATCAGTCTTAGAAAGCGAACTTGGTGGTTGAGTGTATGCAACATTGGAGAATTGGTAGAGCGAAAAGTATAACACCTGGTTGAATTGTTAAATGGATTTGGTTTACAAATGAGTGTTGTATAAAGGTCTCGATCTTCTCAAAGTCTCCACATATTTCTGGATCACTGATAAGTACATTTTGTATGCATTAGTTCGTGATTTTTTTATGTTTATTTTGTGTGCATTTATATTGTTTTATGTGCTTTTATGTGTTTTAGAACATGTGTGTGTATTTCACTCCTCGGGTGTTAATTTTGTAGGAAAATAGATTTGTGAAGCATTAATTACGGAGCAGCCTTAGTAAAAAATTCAAATTTAATTTTATAGAGCTCCAAATCCAATCTTTACCGTTCCAAATGAAGTTCCAGATGTTTTGAAGCTGCTGTCCAAATTTCAGCTCGATCCGATGGCTAGAACTGAAGATATGAATTTTTCAAGAAAACTGCGCGCAGGCAAGGATGTATGAACGGACCCCGTGCAGGGATCCGGATATGGGTCCGTGCCGCTTCGTAAAAAATTCGGCGTTTCCAGTGTAATGCACGGACCTAGACACGGACCGTTATCCAGGGTCCGTGCATGTCGCAGAATCAGAAAAAATTAAAGTTTCGGAAATTAAAATTCCTAACTTGCCGGGTTTTATTTTATGGGCTTTCAAAGACATATAAATAGGAGAGTTCAGAATGTGATTAAGGGGGTTGGAATCGCATAAAAGAAACGGCGGCTAGGAGGCTTGGAGATTGAAGAACGCTCCATTCGAGTTTTTCTTCTTTTCTTCTTTAGATTATTAAACTTTTGTTTGAACTATATTTTCTTTTATTGATTAGTTTTTCTTCAACCAAGACCACGAGATTGGGCCAGACAGGTTTATGTTGAATATTTGGATGTTTATTTAGGATTTTTGGATTTTTGTTAATATTATTGATTGTTGGATTTAAATTCTGTCTTGTGAATAACCTGATCAACTATTTACTTGCTTGTTAATTGATTCCAAGTCGACAGAGGAGGAATTGATTTCGATCACTCCAATAATTGACATATGGTTAAACCGACTAGAAATAGTATTCGGTTTCAGTATGCGGCTTTAGGTGAAAACTGAATTATCACAAATATTGAATGCATTCATATTTGATTAGAATTATGAAAATTAATCCGTCATAACTTGAATAGGTTTAACATGTTCTAGAAATAGACTGCTAAACAAGATACGATAATTCGCCGAGATTTAAGATTAAATCTGGATCCTGGATTTGCCACTTGTTTGCATGATTTGTTGGGTACCTGCGTGTGTCTTGATTGTCTCTATTTAATTGAATTTATTCTTCTATTTTAATTCTTATTTTATTTTAGTAATTTAATTTTTAGTGCTCGTTTTATTATTCTATCTAGATTAAGCTAAATAATTAATTTTTGAGAATTGACAACAGTCCCTGTGGGATCGATACTTGGACTCTCAGTCCACTTTACTATTACTTGACCTAATGCACTTGCCAGTTGATACCGAATTAAGCGGTCAATTACCCTGAAAGATTCTAGACCCGACCTTTTCCACAACGACCTAGAATGTTCAAGATCTATCTCCAATGTTCTATTTCTCTCAGCATGAACCTCGAACCTTCATGTCTTGTCGACAATGTTCTAGGTTCTTCCGCACGGACCTAGAACCATCATGTACCTCTCAACTTCTCTAGAACATTGTCCTGCCTTCAAGAGAATGACAGAGCACTCAAGAAGGTTTCAGATGCCACCAAGCCTCCATGACAGCTTCATATGCCAAATCTCTTGCATGTGCAGATATGGGACAACTAACACGGCCCCCTCACGCCCAATAATGAACATCTGGAACGTGAAGTTTACAAGACAACGAGTGGTCCAATTGTGGGCAGTCCAACAAATAATGGTGGAACCCGTCTCTGGGTAAGTAAGATGCTACCTATAAGGGCATTGTCCCAATCTACAACTAAAGGTGGACATTCATTAATACATTCAGTGGTCTCCACATGTATTGATGAAGATGTACCATTGGGTAGTGCCCTTGCAGGTAGCAAGAAACATTCCTATTCTTTGTACCATGTTAGAACTTCTACTCTTTCTCATTTCTATTTCAGGGATCACTACAAGCAATACAGAAAGTACAAACCACACCACACAACTTCAGAAGTCGGGGATACTATAAGTGAAGATCTTGAAAGATGCAATTTTCTATCTTGGCACAAATTTGAGCCTCTATCTATCATTCAAAAATTATTTATTCACAATCCAGTATATAAGCTGAATTCTCTCTCTTTCTAAAAATTCCTACAATTGATAAGACTAAAATGCCAAAGTAGAACATGATTTATAAGTGTTTACCTTCCATTTTGTTAGACAAAAGTGCACTGCAGCCCATGCCACAGCGTGATGAACCACCACAGTCCTACACAACAAGTAAGCATCTGTACTTTCAGCAAATACTCATTTGTCTGTCTTAAACCTAAAATTAGAATAACAAAAACACATGCCCATTTTGGTGACGCAAAGGTCGCTGGAATAACTTATAGGGTTAAGACAAACAGGGAGAATAACAAACATTTATAGTAAAGTGTTTGAAGAACAATTATGACATTTCATGTAATACATCCCACATTTAGCTGTTGACCTATTATATTTGGCGATTGCCACAATTTCAGTAGAATAATCAGTTCCTTGAATTCTATGCCTCTAAAAGAATTGATTCTTCAGTTGTTTCTCACCAGATTGCCATAAAAGTGAACCAAGACATATTCAACCTAAATGAGCTCTGCTCATTAATTTTGTTAATATTCCCTTCAACTGTCAGTTAGATATGAAATCTTTGTAGTGGAAATACTTTCCAAATTCAAATTGTTTTAAAAACACCACACCAAAATAGGAGAAACAATGACATAGTTCAACCAAAGTGTGGCAAATCTCTGGTCAAAAGAAAGAAAATATGCATCCACTTAAGAATCAAACTAACGACGGAAACCAAAAAGGGGTATGATAATACAACCATATTTTTAGAAAGTTCTCACCTTACAACCAACACATAGGAGGATCATGGTTGAATATCATCGAACCGCAAAGCTGCTCCAAAAAAGATGACAAAAATTACATCAAATGCCAGAAGTATCAAATTCAAAACTCAATCATTCTCAAGATACTCTTTATCGTTGGGGCAACCAGCTAACTAGCTAATTCAAACACCAATCTACTGGATTAAGCTCATAAAACCATTTGTAAATCACAGTTAAATCATACAGGTTATAACATGAATAGTTCTATCGCAAGCAACAGAAAATTTTACAGAATAAACATACAAAAACTACACAGAGACCTGATAGAGCAAACCTGAAACCAGAGCACAGTCCCATTAACTGACACTTTATAAAACCTGACACAAAAAATTACCGAATAGGTAAATCAATAGCGGAACAAATTCAATGACAAACCATTTTACAGTGTCGTTTCACACCCAAATGCGCCAGAAAAAAGGTAACATTTGTACAAAATCCTCCACCCACCCGCTACTGACTTCTGAATCCAAATTCCAAAAAAATTTACCATTTGGGCTTATGCATACATACAAGTACAGTACACATAGATTGAGAAATTACCCATCTTCGCTGCGGATTCCATGGGGAAATTTACGCAGAGGTGCGGCCAAGCTATAGTTGTACAGTTTATTCTTATCTTTAACACTAAATTCACACGGAGCTGAGACCGAATCGAGGCAGACTTGGTTACGAATCGTTGTCATTAAAACCAAAATGAGAAACTGCGAAGCCAGAGAAACGCTACCAATTCTCATTTCCGCTCAAATTATCCAATAGCCGGGGATTAATTTCGATGATTTGCTCGCTATTATGATATTGTTAAAGAATCAGTTGCTGAGCAAATCGAATCGTCAAAATCTAGAAATTTTGCATGTTGAAGCAAAATCAAGATTTCGCAGGCTGTCATTTTGGTGCCCCATCAAGCGAGGATCCCGACGGGCTTGCAACAGCTCACAATAAGGCCCAAATGAAATTATGTGGTTAAAGTGAAATGGCAAAGAATGATACATTCTCAACTTTTAATTCATAAATTTTTTTTAAAAAATACTATTATAGGTATATAATATAATATAATAAATAAGTTTGTAGGACCTTCTGATTTTCAAAATTTTGTTAAAAAAAAAAAAGAGCTCAAATTCTACCATAGTTCATTGAAAAATAACTAAATTTATGTTTTTAAAACCGGATGCGACTAGCGATCCCAAATTCCCAGTCGATCCCAGTCTCATAATCAGAATCATTAACTATTCAAATTCATCTTTCAAGGCTCGAATTAAAGATGGAACAACTTTATAGCTCAAACTCAATTTGAATGAAGGCTCGAGTTTGATTCGAACATGCTATTTGAACTATTAATTGAAAATATATTTTGGAAGCATCTAAATTTTTCTATTTATATTGTATGTTTATGTTTAATCAATGTGGTGAATCAATATTAATTTTGCGAAATCCATTCAATTCGTAACTTGAATTTCCCAAGCTAATTCTGGAAATATTCCTCTTCGAATTATAACTCAACGAATCAGAAAAACAATCATGGAAACGCACGCAAATAGTTTGACAAAAAAATGAACGAGATTCAAGAGCACCAATAATTTACGTGGTCTGACTATAATAGCCTACATCCACGGGAGAGCAACTTCTTATTCAATCCAAACAAGGTCAGATACAAAGCTTTTCAAGAATGGAGTTTTTAATACATAAAGTTTTAATCATTATCTCTTATTTTTTCTATTATTTCTCGATGTCTTTTGTTCTCTTGTTTTTTTTAATATATCTCTCTTTTTCTGCAATCTTAGATATTTATAAATGTACACCTTTATATCGTTATGCAATCAGTTGCTTCCTCTTTTTTCATCCAATAGTTATTCGTTTCTCCTGGTAAAGTCACAGAAAATGTTTATGGATGTTCGAAGATGAAAACTCTTCTTTCTTTTGGAAGGATTTATCTAGAATATTTGAGTAATAAAACTGTTTATACAACCCCGATTCAGTAAGGACTTAACACTGTCCTGACTAAAACTCCTAGAACTCAATAGAAAGATAAGTCTTCGACTGAAATTACAAGTATGAAGAAAACACTTGAAAAACTTAGCACAAAGTGATCCTTAATGATCAAATATCAACTTGAGTGAGTGTTCTATATCGGTTGTCTGAATTTGAGATTTTGAGATTACTCGACTGAATTCTTGATCACATGGATAGCTTGAATGCGTAAGAGTTGGAGAAACTTCTTCAACTGATCTTCAAGCCTATTTATAGGAATTGGTCTGCAACGTTCATATAAATATCTGTTGCCTTGTATTGTTAGTCTTCAGGGAACAATCATTGAAAAATAGTACACTCTGCACACTAACCCTGTTGTGTTGTTTACAGTATTTTGTCCTTTCTCATAAATGCTAACAATTCAAATATGAAGGACTCTAACTGTTTAGGGAATGTTGAGTGACTGAAATTGACTTTCTTGAATATACTTGATAAGTGTCAGTCGTCCTAAACTTTAATTGAGCATCCTTGACTATTCAAGATAATCTTTCAGTTATGGTTCAGTCAAGGTGCTGAGTTCAGTTGATGTTTCCAGTCTTTTATTCCACTGCTAAGTTCAGTCTTAAATCTTTCGATAATTTCAGTCGTCTTAGTTCAGTCGTATAAATATCCAGTTAAGCTTAGGAATGTTTCATGACATCGACTGATTGGTCCAGTTGAGTAACTCATTTCAGTTGTTCAACTTCGTGCAGTTGAGTTTACTTACCTTAGTTTGTAATGACCCGACCCGGATCACCCACTACACAAAAACTTAAGCATGCAATTACCTTAAGTAATAACAAAATATAGCTAAGGAAATTAAAACCAAAGCAAACATGACAGAATACAACCAATAAATAAAACTAGAAACCCAAGGCAGTAAATATACAACCCAATTGAATTAACAACTTAAATAAACTAACAGCTACCTTTGCATCTTCTCCTAGGTCACCTACTATGCACAGGTTCATCTGGTGAGCCACCTGCAACTGTCTCGTCGAATGGGGTGTCCATGAAAAAAATGAAAACAAGCGTGATCGACCTTCGCTTAGTACAAAAGGCACGACTATACAAATAATATGATGCATGCAAAATGACTAGGTACTGGTCAACTATCTAGTCCTACTCAGTCTAGGTGCCAATGAGTGTGTAGTGCCATATGGGGTCAACTCCGCTAGGTAACTCCCCTCACTCATCTATATCACCGTAGCGTTAGTCCCCATCATTATGGCATCTCTCAGTGTCCGACAATAATAACGATATAGGGCTGAGCTACCCTACTAGAAAGGCTATCTCGAAGAAGATACGGCTCAACATGAAATGCACATGAAACATAATAAAATAAAGCAGTAAAATATGGATCATGACACATATATGCAAAATATAAGAATGCATACTCACTATCTATCTCAGTCAGTACTTTACGTACCTAAAAAACTGGCCTAGATGTACATGCATCTACAGTTCATCACTAGTACTACAAGTCAAGATAATTAAGCATCACTAATACTGATCTAAAAGCTTTAACTAAGCTAATAGATACTTCATAATACTAGTAAGGATCTCGGACTATACATGCATCAGTCGTCAGCCCGCTGATGTCGAAGGCTTTGACCCAAGCACAGATCCGCTGCAAGCCCCGTAACACTTCGCTATCTCCTAGATCTCGAGTATAAAGCAAAAACCCTAAGAATATAAACTGATACACACACAAACACATCCAAACACATACAAATTGAGAGAAATCTGTGGCCTATTTATAGACAGAGTTTGGAAGGTCCGAACTCGCATGCTTGTCACGTCTCCAAACAACTATGATCAGAAGCTCCGATCTGCACTTTGGAAGTTTCGATCATCTTCAAAAGCTCCGAACTCCCACTTCGAAACCTCCAGTCTGCATGCATTCCCATGTGTTGGTACATTCTTGACACGCCGATAGTACACATGACCTAACTCTTCAGAAGGTTTTGATCTTGAGTTCGGACGTTCCGAATCATCCCAACATTCGAATCCAACAATGCAAAATTTGGTGTTTCCGAAATCACCTTCGGATCTTTCGAACTCTCGTGGGTCCAAGTTTGGTGGTTCCGAACTACCCGGTCCCATTTTTTACTATGGCACAGTTCGGATCAATCCGGGGTCGTTTATCTACTCGATTTTATCATATTAAAACCCCTTAATCATGTTTTATTTATACTAAAAATGAATACCGTTAGATTACGTAAAATGGATTTCGGGTTATGTAGTGATCATGCATTGAATCACCTATTAACTGGCAACTAATAGCATGCATTAAACTTAATAAAAAATGCTTAACAGAGTAAAACGTTCGGAAACATAATCCATAATTTACTTATCAGCTTAGTAAAATATATCCATGCTTAATACTGTAGTGATACAACCATATCAAAAAGATTGAAAGTAAACATTATACAGCTATATCGAATCCTGCAGTATAAATAACTTCTCAAGGCTCCTGCTCCCTAGTCCTGCATCGAACTACCAGCTCCATACATCCTGCAACCTGTCCCATGGAATAGGGTGTCCAAGATAACAATTAGGACGTGAGCGCTAACGCCCAATACATAAACATGAGTAAACGTATATATATGATGCATGCAACATGATGACTGGTAAAGGGTCATCAGAAAAGTCATGCTAAGTATTGGCGCCACATGAGTGCTGCCACCGCACGGATCAACCTTTGGGTGCAACCACACTTTTCTAGTACACCAGAGTAGTCAGACATACATTGTAAGAGTGGGTGCCCAGTGAGCCAACTGTGTGGCTATGGGCTTTGATGACTCTTTGTATAAACAATCTTTTGTTTAATATTATTTACACTTTTATGGCAATGACTTTATATTACTTCATATTGTTATATTGTGATATACTATTGTTGTTTTGATAAAGACCTTGAATATACTATAGTGTATGTAAGATGTGGTAGAACATGGAGATGTCTATCATGAAATACATCTTATAGTCACTGTATATTCTAAAACCGTTCCTAGTCGATTGAGCCGTCCGATAATAAGGATAAGGATCGCTCGAGTTTGAGACTAGCATTTGCGATGCGGAGTACCACGTTTCATTGGTAGGGAACATGGAGATGTTCGAAGCATGCAAATGGATATTCATAGGATGAATAATCGAACTACCCTATCCGGACTTTCCAAGTGGTTATCACTTATCGAGTGGATAAAGTCCGCGGTTTTGGTTGTACACCATTAGTCCTTACGACTTGAAACATCATGGAGACTCTATATGCTAGTGCTGTGCTTTGACTCGTTTACCGACTCTATGGGGGTCATCAGGTGTCGAGATTGGGTACAGTTACGACACATATAGGAGTCAATGCATTGTTGTCAAGGATTCACCACATACTTGCGAGTGTGGATATCCTATGCGGATCTGAGGAGATATTAGTGTGACAAATCTCTGGCCAGAGTACTTGATGTGATTTAAGAAATGGTTTCTTAGTAGCACATGCGATGTCACTAATTTGATCTTCAAGATGCATTGCATAGTTATCGAATCTTGAGCGACTCTCGATATACCAATGGTTGTTGATTCGATCGGGATATATGGATGAAGGGACCGTACTGTACGCTAACCAAAATCTACTGGTTCTTGTAGGCACTATCAGTGATACCTAGGGAATCATGGGGCGATGTTGCTAGGCGCTTTAACCATGATTCGTTGGGCAAGTCGGAAAGTGTTGTTCCGAGTCACAAGGAGTTGTGAGCCCACGGCTAGCTGTATCCCTGAACCATTGAGGGTCACACAGTGTAATGGAGTTTTAATCCCCGTTGAGATAGTTAAATTTAAAGAGTTAAATTTAATGAACTAAGGAGTTGGACTTCTTAAATAAGAGTAAGGGAGTAGGATTTCCTAAAATGACATAGGGATGGACATTTTTGGAAACCACTGAATTCGGATTCAGGAAAATTTATTTTGACTTTAAAATGTGCAGAAATGGTTTCTGTGCACATTGGTGAAATTGGTTCATCGATCGGAGTCACGATGAATTTTATATTAATTTCTGAACGTGCGGGCTTTGCTTGTCGGGCCCTAGCTTATGACTAATGGCCCTAAGGTGTTAGTGGCCTGCATTATAAATAAGTTATTGCAGTACAGAAATTAGACACAACAGCTCATTATTTTTGAGAAGCAAAAATCGAAAACCCTAGCCTCTCAAAGTAATAATCGGCCGACCCCTCCCATACTCTGCCCGAGAAATTCCGGTCTGTGATTTTGAATTGCAGTCAGGAATAACGAATCAGATTCGTTTAATCTCTTCGCAGAAAAACTTCTGATAGATTTTCTAGTGCAATCTGTCAGAGGGATTTAAACCTCATTCGTGGACCTGATTGAAGGAGTTCATCAGTTCCTGGGAGATACAAGAAGCGCAGAGAAATCTGTGTGGTGTCCAATAATCTCGCTTCGAGATTGAAGGTAAAATTTAATTAATTGTTATTTGAATTTTACACACACAATAATTTAATCGTTGAATGGTTGATACCCACACCATGGAATTGTTTCATGATAAAATTTTTAAACTTCCGCTGCACCGGGTATCAATCGTGATTGATCTGACCGCCAGTTATCCAACAGTGGTATCAGAGCTAGGTTGCTCAGATCAAACGATTAAATTAATCGATTGTACAAAATTTTTGAATCTCGGTTTTTTGAAAACAAAAATAAATATTTTTAAATAAAAATTTTTTTTTTTTTTTTCCGGGGCAAAACCCGGGCAGCGATTGGATCGCTGCCCGGTGGGGCAGCAATTGTTGCTGCCCCGGGCGGCGCACGGCGCCGCCCAAAGGGGGCGCACGGCGCCGCCCAGGACGGCGACCGTCGCCGCCCAGGGCGGCGCACGGCGCCACCCAGGGCAGCGCTCGGCGCTGCCCAGGGCGGCGGCGCCGTCCTGGGGCGGCGTTCGGCGCCGCCCAGGACGGCGCACGGCGCCGCCCAGGGGCGGCGCAGGCGCCGCCCAGGGGCGGCGCCAGGCGCCGCCAGGGCAGCGAGAGTGCTGCCCTAAGGGGGCAGCCGGGCTGCCCCCGGCCCGCGCCCCGGGTACGGGCCGGCCCGGGAGTGTCCCGGGCGGCCCGCGGGAAAAATTTTATTTTTATTTAAAAATTAATTTTAATGTGTTGAAATTTTATTTTTGGTCCGGTCAAAAATTGTTTTTGATTGGTTCACGAGATTTCGGATCGAATTGTTCGAGTCCGTAAATTTTAAAATTGATTTTTGGATAAATTTGAATTTTTGGAAAATTTTAATATTTTATCCTTAAATTGAATTTTGAAATCAATTATTTTTGGTACAATTGATGATAAGATATGATCTTATGATATATTAAGTAAAATATGATTTTATTTGTAAAATTGGATTTTATAGATAAAATATGATTTTATTTGATATAGAGATAAAATATGATTTTATATGTGAAATGAGATTTTATATATAAAATATGATTTTATCTTGTTTAAATTTGAATTGCCACTGCATGTTATCCAATAAATTAATTTTGAATTAAATGTTATTGGATAAGGATGATCGATTGCCATGACCAATTTTGTAGGTGTATGTTAGGAATTTACATTTTGTTTTTATTGTTGTTGGTTTTATTAATGGGCCTGGTTTATGGCCCGATATGAATGTCATATGTAATAAAAGTGGGCTTGGTTTATAGCCCGTTCCCACCCCTAAAAATGTATCCCCTACTTGTCATTGTTATTTATTGTAAATACATTAGATTTAGTGGGAGATCAAGATTTGAAGACGGTGGGCCCAGCAGACAATAAAGACTGAAGAAATGTAAATTGGAAGCACATGTAATAGGATTGCATTGCATACTGCATATCACCTAGGATTGGACTAAGACCCGTGATTGGCAACCACGGGTCAATTAGAAATGGAATCGATCATCCTATATAATATTTGATATTATGATTGTATGCATGTTTAGACATAATTGCGTGAATCCGGCAAGCATGCAATAAATTAAATATGATGAGACAAATATTTTTATAATTAAAAATCCCTCATTTTAAATATGATTTAAAATTTATATCAAGATAAATAAAGGAAATTTAAATTTGTTTAAATGTTCCCACCTTCCATCAACGGTCAATGTATGTGATGCTACCCGGATACGGTCCGGCTCATATTATTGGGGGGGCCCGTCCGTCGGAAAGCTGTACATTGGATCGACAAATGTTGTAAGTTGGGTGGAACTCCCATGGGATCGGCTCATATTATTGGGGGATCCACATGGCGACCGTCCATCACAACTTAATATTGATGGGTCATCTTGACATGTCACTTTAAACGGCGTCATATTATTGGGCCCTTATTTGGACATGAGGTAAACACATGGGGGTTGCTTTGGAAGCAATTGGGCTCTACCTTTTGAGAATTATGGTTGGCTGATATTATTCGGGACCATAAGTTTGTCAATTGGACTCCATGTTCTCACTAAGGAAAAAGTTTCCCGTTTTCACTA
Organism: Henckelia pumila; assembly: GCF_033568475.1. Taxonomy (NCBI): domain Eukaryota; kingdom Viridiplantae; phylum Streptophyta; class Magnoliopsida; order Lamiales; family Gesneriaceae; genus Henckelia; species Henckelia pumila. The sequence continues at coordinate 216,896,153 of NC_133123.1, forward strand.
GAGGGTGGTGAAATCGTTAAAATAGTGGGAGTGAGATTCATAAAATTAAATTCGCCTATTTTATGTCTTAGTAAATTGTTAAACAATCATTGATATATGTCTGTTTTTCTTTTCAGTATTTCATACAATGAATTCGCGAAATCCATTATTCTCGATCCTCGAACAAAACAAGTTGACTGGCGCCAACTATACGGAATGGTTCCGGAAGTTGAAGATTGTCTTAACTTCGGAGAAAATGCTCTACGTGTTAGAGAAAGCACCTCCGAAGGAAGCACCAGCTGACATAAGTCCGGAGGAATTGGCCAAACTTGATGCATGGTGTGACCATGACATCAAGACCAAATGCTATATGCAAGCCTCGATGTCTGATGAACTCCAGAGGCGATTTGAGGACACGGTAAATGCTGCTGACATTCATGCGCAACTCAAGGAACTTTTTGGGGCTCAGTCGAGGGCTGAAAGGTTCGCTACTGTTAAGGAGTTGATGACGTGCCGCATGCGTGAAGGGACTTCGGTCCGTGATCATGGGGTACGAGTGATTTGGCTCATACAGAAGTGGCGACCCTAGATTTGGTGTTGGAGCATGAACTCAATGTGGATTTATTGCTTCTGTCTCTTCCTTCTTCATTTGATGGATTTGTGATAAATTTTAATATGAACAAGATAGAGGCCACCCTAGAAGAGATGGTCAATATGCTCGTTACATATGAATCCACACTTAAGAAGGATAAGCCAGCTTTCTTGGTGGGCTCCTCATCTTCTGCTAAGAAGGGGCCAAGTATGAAGGGCAAGAAACGTTCTACCCCACCCAAGAAAGTCGAGCCCGAGAAGAAGCAAAAGACAAAGGCTTCAAACAATGGAAAATCCAAGGATGTTTGCCATTACTGCAAGAAGCCGGGTCATTGGAAGCGCAACTGCAAGGAATATCTTGAGCAGTTGGGAACTGCAAAGGGTATGTTCTATATTGAAATAAACATGTCACTTAATACAACTTCTTGGGTATTGGATACCGGATGTGGATCTCACATTTGCAATGATTTGCAGGTGATGACAAGAAGTCGCAGGCTTAGAATGGGTGAGACCCAGCTGAGGCTCGGAATGGTTCCAGAGTTGAAGCTACGGCCATTGGAGATGTTTGTTTGACTTTGCAGAACGGTTTTAAATTATTGTTAAGAGATGTTTTATTTGTGCCAGATTTAATTAAAAACATTATTTCTATTTCTATGCTTGATAGAGATGGTTATTCTTGCAATTTTGTGAATGGGATTTGCAATATTTACAAGAATGAATGTTTAATTGGAAATGGACAACTTGAAAACGATCTATACAACTTAAAACTAAAAGACGTTCCAGTGAATTATGTTGATAAACCGGCGACAACAAACAAAAGGAAAATCGATAGTCAAAACCCGGCAAACCTTTGGCATGCTAGGCTAGGTCATATTTCCTCAAGGAGGATGAACAAGCTAGTGGGAGAGGGCATGTTTGATATGTCTGATATCAACTCTCTACCTACTTGTGAATCCTGCCTAAAAGGAAAAATGACTAAATCTCCTTTTAAGGGGAAACCTGAGCGTAGTCAGAATCTGTTGGATTTGATCCATACAGATGTTTGTGGTCCATTTAGAGTAGGGACTCAACATGGCCACACCTACTTCATTACCTTTACTGATGATTATTCAAGGTATGGGTATTTATATTTAATGAAATATAAGTCTGAAGCATTTGAAAAGTTCAAAGAATTCAAGCTGAAGTAGAAAACAAGCTAGGTAAAAGTATTAAAGCACTTCGATCGGATCGAGGTGGAGAATACTTGAGTACCGAGTTTTTGGACTATCTGAAAGAGAATGGGATTCTCTCTCAGTGGACTCCTCCTATGACACCACAGCTTAATGGTGTATCGGAGCGTCGTAATCGAACTTTGTTGGACATGGTTCGATCTATGATGAGCTTCACTGAGCTTCCACCTTCGTTTTGGGGCTATGCGCTTGAAACGGTGGTATTGTTGTTGAACAACGTCCACACTAAAGCAGTGGACAAAACACCATACGAGTTATGGAATGGCAAAGCTCCTAAGTATTCGTACTTGAGGATTTGGGGATGTCCTGCTTACGTGAAGCGGACAGTGGGAGATAAGTTGGATAGTCGATCCAGCTTATGTTATTTTGTAGGGTATCCGAAGAATTCAATCGGATATTATTTCTATTATCCTGCTGAAACAAAGGTGTTTGTTTCTAGGAATGCCACCTTCTTGGAGAAGGAGTTCTTATTGGATAAGAAAGGCGAGATGATGGAACTCGAAGAAGTTCGAGAAGAACCCGAAATACAAAATAACGATCCTACACCTCAGGAACCATTGCTGGACACGCCTGCACCTAGAAGATCCGAAAGGACTTCTAGACCTCCAGTTCGATATGGTCTTCTTCTTGAAGGGGATCAAGATGAACCCGACATTGGATGTGATCCAAGAAACTTCAAGGAAGCAATTTCTGATGCGGATTCAAATTTATGGCTTGAAGCTATGCAGTCAGAATTGGATTCGATGCATACAAACCAAGTTTGGTCTTTAGTAGATCCTCCCGATGGAATTGTTCCAATAGGGTGTAAATGGATCTACAAAAGAAAGCTTGGGCCTGATGGTAAGGTATTGACCTACAAGGCGCGATTGGTGGCGAAAGGTTATACTCAAAGGCAAGGAGTTGACTATGATGAAACCTTTTCACCAGTTGCTATGTTCAAGTCCATAAGAATCCTTATTGCCATAGCTGCATGGTATGACTATGAGATATGGCAAATGGATGTGAAGACTGCTTTTCTTAATGGAGACATTAAGGAAGAAATCTATATGAAGCAGCCTGAGGGGTACACATCCATGGGAAGCGAGCATAAGGTATGCAAGCTTCAGAGATCAATTTATGGTCTAAAACAAGCATCAAGAAGTTGGAACCAGAAATTTGATGAAACAATTAAAGATTTTGGTTTCATCAAGAACCCGGAGGAACCTTGCGTGTACAAGAAAGTAGTTAAGGATGCGGTGACATTCTTAGTACTTTATGTTGATGACATCCTACTCATTGGGAATGATGTAGGGATGTTGCAGTCAACAAAGATATGGTTATCAGGTAGATTTTCGATGAAGGATTTGGGAGAGGCATCCTACATTCTTGGGATACAGATCTATAGAGATAGGTCTAAGAGAATGATAGGACTCACTCAATCAACCTACATCGATACCATATTGAAACGGTTTTCAATGGATGGGTCCAAAAGAGGACATCTACCATGTGTCATGGAGTTTCTCTATCCAAGTCTATGTGTCCCAAGACTGATGAAGAGATAGAGAATATGACACATGTACCATATGCGTCAGCTATAGGTAGTATCATGTATGGGATGATATCTACCAGACCGGATGTAGCATTTGCTCTGAGTGTCACGAGCAGATATCAGTCTAATCCTGGTCAAATGCATTGGAAAGCCGTGAAGGACATTCTTAAGTACTTGCGAAGGACTAAGAATATGTTCATGGTTTATGGAGGACGAGAACTCAAATTGGAAGGCTATACCGACTCTAGCTTCCAAAGTGATGTGGATGACTCGAAGTCAACCTCTGGATTTGTGTTCATGCTCAATGGCGGTGCTGTCTCTTGGAAGAGTTCCAAGCAGGACACCACAGCGGATTCCACCACTGAGGCTGAATACATTGCAGCATCAGCTGCTGCTAAAGAGGCCGTTTGGATGAGGAAGTTCGTCCAAGAGTTGGGCGTCATTCCTGAATTTGTTGGTCCAGTCCCGGTGTACTGTGACAACACGGGTGCCGTTGCTCAAGCAAAGGAACCAAGGTCTCATCAAAGATCCAAACACGTACTGAGGAAATACCACATAATCCGGGAGATTGTGGAAAGAGGAGACATCATTGTCGAACGAGTGGCCTCTGCAGACAATATCGCTGATCCGCTTACTAAGCCCTTGCCAGGACCATTGTTTGACAAACATCGCGAAGCAATGGGTCTACGTAGTATGACTAGTTGGCTATAGGGCAAGTGGGAGATTGTAAGAGTGGGTGCCCAGTGAGCCAACTGTGTGGCTATGGGCTTTGATGACTCTTTGTATAAACAATCTTTTGTTTAATATTATTTACACTTTTATGGCAATGACTTTATATTACTTCATATTGTTATATTGTGATATACTATTGTTGTTTTGATAAAGACCTTGAATATACTATAGTGTATGTAAGATGTGGTAGAACATGGAGATGTCTATCATGAAATACATCTTATAGTCACTGTATATTCTAAAAAACCGTTCCTAGTCGATTGAGCCGTCCGATAATAAGGATAAGGATCGCTCGAGTTTGAGACTAGCATTTGCGATGCGGAGTACCACGTTTCATTGGTAGGGAACATGGAGATGTTCGAAGCATGCAAATGGATATTCATAGGATGAATAATCGAACTACCCTATCCGGACTTTCCAAGTGGTTATCACTTATCGAGTGGATAAAGTCCGCGGTTTTGGTTGTACACCATTAGTCCTTACGACTTGAAACATCATGGAGACTCTATATGCTAGTGCTGTGCTTTGACTCGTTTACCGACTCTATGGGGGTCATCAGGTGTCGAGATTGGGTACAGTTACGACACATATAGGAGTCAATGCATTGTTGTCAAGGATTCATCACATACTTGCGAGTGTGGATATCCTATGCGATCTGAGGAGATATTAGTGTGACAAATCTCTGGCCAGAGTACTTGATGTGATTTAAGAAATGGTTTCTTAGTAGCACATGCGATGTCACTAATTTGATCTTCAAGATGCATTGCATAGTTATCGAATCTTGAGCGACTCTCGATATACCAATGGTTGTTGATTCGATCGGGATATATGGATGAAGGGACCGTACTGTACGCTAACCAAAATCTACTGGTTCTTGTAGGCACTATCAGTGATACCTAGGAAATCATGGGGCGATGTTGCTAGGCGCTTTACCATGATTCGTTGGGCAAGTCGGAAAGTGTTGTTCCGAGTCACAAGGAGTTGTGAGCCCACGGCTAGCTGTATCCCTGAACCATTGAGGGTCACACAGTGTAATGGAGTTTTAATCCCCGTTGAGATAGTTAAATTTAAAGAGTTAAATTTAATGAACTAAGGAGTTGGACTTCTTAAATAAGAGTAAGGGAGTAGGATTTCCTAAAATGACATAGGGATGGACATTTTTGGAAACCACTGAATTCGGATTCAGGAAAATTTATTTTGACTTTAAAATGTGCAGAAATGGTTTCTGTGCACATTGGTGAAATTGGTTCATCGATCGGAGTCACGATGAATTTTATATTAATTTCTGAACGTGCGGGCTTTGCTTGTCGGGCCCTAGCTTATGACTAATGGGCCCTAAGGTGTTAGTGGCCTGCATTATAAATAAGTTATTGCAGTACAGAAATTAGACACAACAGCTCATTATTTTTGAGAAGCAAAAATCGAAAACCCTAGCCTCTCAAAGTAATAATCGGCCGACCCCTCCCATACTCTGCCCGAGAAATTCCGGTCTGTGATTTTGAATTGCAGTCAGGAATAACGAATCAGATTCGTTTAATCTCTTCGCAGAAAAACTTCTGATAGATTTTCTAGTGCAATCTGTCAGAGGGATTTAAACCTCATTCGTGGACCTGATTGAAGGAGTTCATCAGTTCCTGGGAGATACAAGAAGCGCAGAGAAATCTGTGTGGTGTCCAATAATCTCGCTTCGAGATTGAAGGTAAAATTTAATTAATTGTTATTTGAATTTTACACACACAATAATTTAATCGTTGAATGGTTGATACCCACACCATGGAATTGTTCCATGATAAAATTTTTAAACTTCCGCTGCACCGGGTATCAATCGTGATTGATCTGACCGCCAGTTATCCAACATACATGTCCTCGCCGTCGCAGTACTCTCAGTGACAGAATATCGAGTATAGAGCTGAGCGGCTCTATAATCAGGTATAACAAGGTATAGGTTCAACGTGTATATGCACATGACATATGAGTATAGAAAGCGGTAAATCATATATCATGGCATATAATAATGCCAAATAAATGCAACACATAAACATGTATAATCACTGGAAATCTCAGTCAATGTGTACGTACCTCTAGGCTAGTTCAAGTATAGTAGGATCCTAGGTTCCAAGCCTATATTCAAAAGTTCATCGTATCACTACACAAGTTCTATAAGTCTTACCTAAGCTAATAAGTACTCCCAAAACTTAAATTGATTCCCGGACCATACCTTCGTCCGTAGTAAGTCATTTGGATTCTCTAGTCCCGATGACTATAACCACACTTGGTTATTCCAGAACTTTTATAATAACCGATAGGTCCCTCAAGTGTATAACTCACACTATATAACTGAAGAAGAAAACTCGGAATTCGTAATTCAAAATGAATCCAAATGAGCCCTATTTATAGGAAAATTTTTGGTGAAGTTCGGACCCTCCGAACTCAAGTTCGGATCGTCCGATCCAGCTCAACGCCTGCATGCAGAACACGTCGAGTTCGGACCGTCCGATTGCTACTTCGGGCTATCCGAAGTGTTTTAAATCCGACACTTGTCAAAATCCATGGCTGAGTAATCCTGCTTGCATGGCATGAGGAAGTTTGGGCCGTCCGATCCTGGTTTGGACCGTCCGAACGTGTCTTAACTCCAAAGTCAACAAGACCTTCTTCGGAGCCCCCGACTTGCTAAGTTCGGATTGTCCGAAGTCCTCTTCGGACCGTCCGAACTGGCTCAAATATTGAAAGTCCAATTCTTAGTTCTGAAGTCCAATTGAACACTGGAATTGGTTAATTACTAACCCTTAATCATGTTTAACATATTATTATCTTAAAACAAAATCTGGGTTACTACATTCTCCCCACATTTAGATATTTCGTCCGCGAAATAAAATCTAAAGACAATTCAAGATAACAATATGAAACATCAAACTATGTTTTATTACAACGGTAATTACATCTTTACATGGTAATCAAAAGTACAAAACAAACAACTCAGGATGTTCTGCTCGCATACGGCTCTCGGTTTCCCAAGTTTCTTCTTCAAAGCCTCGACGCTGCCACTGTACCATCACAAGTTGTATAGTCTTGTTCCGAAGAACTTTCTCCTTTCTCTCTAGGATACGGAGTGGTCGTTCGACATATGACAGATCTGGCTCTAGCTGAACATCAGTAGGCTGGATAATATGAGATTCTTCAGTTATGTACTGTCGAAGTAACGACACATGAAAAACATCATGTATACTGAAAAGATGTGGCGGTAAAGCCAAACGATATGCAACATCTACGATCTTTTCCAGTATCTGAAAAGGCCCAATGAAACGGGGTGATAACTTGCCTTTCACACCGAATCTCATCACCTTCCTGAAAGATGATACTCGTAAGAACACATATTCATCAGGCTCGAACTGAAGTGGCCTGCGGTTAATATTAGCATAACTAGCTTGTCGATCTTGAGCAGCTTTTGTAGTACCTAAAATCCAATCTACTAAATCGCATGCATTAAATTTAATAAATATTAGGATTATTATTTTTAAGTTTATTTGATTTAAATTCTTTATTTTGAATTATGTGTTAATAAAATATTTTATTATTTATTAAAAATGATTTTTATTGTGCAACTTAATTGTGTTAATATTTTAAAAGGTTTAAGCTTGCTTATTTAAATAATTTTAATTGTTTAGTTTATTCTTTTAAATGATTCTAACTATTTAGCTTATTTGATTAAATATTTTCAAGTGTTCAACTTATTTATTTTAAATAGCCTAAGTTTTAGCGATTAGTTATTTTAAATTATTTTAAATTATTTTAAATGTCAAGCTTATTTATTTAAATAATTTTTAATTGTCCAAATCATTTTAAAGTTGTTATTTTTGTTTGAGTATTTATTTAAATTACTTTTAAACGTTCGTCTAGTTTTTTTAAATTATTTTAATCGCTTTGTTTATTATTTAAAAAATTTATTTATCGCTGCGACATCAAAATATTTAAAGTATTGATTTTAAATTCCTAAGTTAGCACCTAAAATCCCTTAATTTGAGTTTCACGCCTAAATCTATTTTAAATATTTATAATTTTAATTGTTTTAATTTTCGATGTTAGTCACATTTAAATTTAATTTTTTTCCTGCGCATTAGAATTCATTATTTTTAAATTTTGCAAAAATTAGAATTTTAATTCTCGGACTAGTAAAAATCCAATCTTATATTTTAAATTAAATTTTTTATCTTGTGTTTTATTTAGTGCATTTTAATTTATAGCCCTGGTTGCTAAATTGGAGTAGCACTTTTTAAAAGTGTTTAGCACTTTTTCCCTACACACTTAAACTTAAATTAAACCCTAGCCCCAAATAACACACACACTCACGCCAAACACACACACACTTCACGACACAATCAATTTCTTCTTCCCCAAGCTCAAGCATCGGCTTCTTATCCTCCTCCTTGGATCGCCGCCGCAGCTCCTCTTTTTCTTCCTTCTCCGGCGAGACATCCTCTTGGCTAGCTGTGCGAGCTCCTTCTTTCCCCTTTGAGCTCGATTTCAGCTCTAGCTCCAGCCCTCTCAATCGGCCGCAGCAGCTCTTGTCCCTTTCGATTGGTTTTTTTTCTTAGCTAGGCAAGAATGTGGTTCCTTTCTTACCTTGTAGATGTGTATGTATGTGGGTTTGAATTGATTTATATTCATTTCACGTGTTCAAAAAAAAATAATAAAAGTTCCCTGTTTCATGAAGATTTTCGGTCATGGGAGTTTTTGCATTGTAGGTGTTTGAGAAATGTTCACATTGTGATTATTGTTGAGGAATTGAATGTGTTATAGCTTTGAATGGTGGTTATGCATTCCATTTCTTCGAAAATTTTAGTGCCCTGCTTTTCTATCCAAGCTCTCGGCCATGTTGATATTTTTGCTATGTTTTGGGTTGAGTAATAATCTTATTATGATTTCTTGATAAGGAACGGATTGAGCTACAAATTTTAAGTGGCGATTACCTGATTGTCCCATATTTTTGAAAGTTCCCAAAATCTCTTTTTTTTCCAGCGTGTGAATCAAAATTTTGTGTGTGATTTTTTGCGTTGTTTGGATGGTTATTAGGAGATACCATGGGTGAGAATGTAGATCACATGGTAGTTTTTAGGTTGGGAGAAGTTAGGTCGGAGGATTGGCATTGAGGCACTTAGAATGAGGGGGAATGGTTGGGCTCGGTTTGAGGTGTTTGGAGGCTGCCATGTTGGAGCTAAGTTTAAGCAGGTTATGGGCGGGTTCTAAGTGTTGGAAATGAACCTAAGTTCTGGTCTTGACCCTAGCTTAGAGGAATTGGAACTTGGGAGTCACGTAGCTAAGTTTTTTGGTTGAGGGTAAAAGGCAAGGTTTGAGCAGAATTTTGGAAGTGTTTTAAGCTGCCCGGAAACTTGTGGTTAAGGTTGAGTTCAAATTAGGTTTTGGCCATGGGCTTTGGTTTGAGACTAGCCTATGATGTTAGGAATACAATGGTGAAGGCGAAAGTTAATTCGGTTAAGTTTTGGGCGGGTTCTAGGCACTCGAATGGCTAGGTGCAGATTTTGGAAATTTAAGGAGGTTGCTGTCCGGAAAAGAATTTTTATAGAATGATTGGATAGGGATATTACCTCGATGATAACTTTCTTATTTAGTTCTATGTGTGTGGGAGTCATGGTTTCAAGCGAAATCCTTTTTGATTAAGAATCGAGCAAGTTACTAATTTTACGGGCAAATCGCTCGAATTGTCTTAAGCGCTACATTATGGTTTAGTTTTCCCATCATTTGGTTTGTCTCCTAAATCACCATCCCGATCATCCATGTGTGAGTCATATGCATGATTATTGATTAAAATTTACATGTACGTCATATTTACATATGCATGCTAAGTCCCATATTCAAGAAGGAAATAAAATATTTTGAACGAATTGAGATGGTTGTGACTACATTTATTCACGTGTATGTGTGGGGCTGGGAGGCCCCTTACCAAATCATTATGGGTTTCTTACCTTAGCATGTGTTCGTGTGGGGCTGAGAGATATCTTGGCCTGCCTTACCAATTCAGGGCAAGATTGGGTTGAGTTTTATCTTGAACTCCTTGCAGCATAGTGCACTACAACCATGATCATGATCAAAATCACAGAGTCACAATCAAGGATCTAAGTTCACAGTTATAGTTCACAATTTTTATGACTACGTTTCAGTATAGTTTATGCAAGTTACATTAATTATAAATGACTTAGCCATGCATATGTTATATTCATGTTCTCTCATTTTAGAAGTACATTTTATTCAAATTAAGGGCACAAAGTATTTTATTATCAAGCTATTTTTAATCTGCGTGTGCTTGTATTTACGTTGTACTCGTTATCCCCCTCATATTCTTGCTAAGTCTTTTAGACTCACTACACTTATTGTTTTCAGGTGAGGAGTATTTCATTTAGATCGAGGGGCAAGATTATCGATTGGACTGTGATGCGGGCACGACACATCCCTCCGACCTTTGCTCGTCTTCCGCATAGTTACTAGAATTTATATGTTATGAAACATTTATTTTGCTTATTTGTCAAGTATATATGAAATGTTTAGTTAGAATTGTTTTGGGCATGTAAACATTAGATTTTTAAATTTTTGGTTATTTGATATGACAAATCTTTTTCTTAGTTCACTTTCCTTTCTCGGTCTAGTTTTTCTTGGTATTGTTGGTCGTATTTTTTTTTAGTTGTTGTCTATGACAGGCGGGTTTGAATATTTATAGAGAGGTTATGCCAAAAAATTTTGAAAACCCATATTTTTATTTAGTTTAATTTAAAGTAGAGTTTGGGTCGTTTTAGTTGGTATCAAAGCATGGTTCTGGTTTGGGTTGTGCCTAATGCCGGTTGCAAGAAACTCAAAAAGTCTCGCTTCAAAGTTTGTAAGTTTTAATGAATTTTATATTGTAGTCGTAATTGATTTATTACTTTAAATATTTTGATGTCACCTTCTTTTTAAAATATTTTCAAAACTAGATGTTTAATTTAATTAAGTGTGTAGTTTAGTGTTTATTTTTGTTTAAAACTTCTTTTATAATTTAAAGTGTATTATTTGACTGTTTATTTTTGTAGCATGTGGTTCCATGTTAAACGGAGTTGGTGTACTAATATTCCTTTCAGTTTTGGATAGTACATGGATGTTGTTTGAAGTTATTAGGTAGTGTCAATATTTGGTGAGATTGTAGGAATTTGTCGGAAATATTAAACTTGCGTATTAGGAGGTATTATTTGATCTGTCCTTGTTGTAATTTATTCTCTTAGGGATAAAATTTAGTCGGATAAAGCTAAGTGAATAGTTTGCTTAGAAATTGAATTATGTATGTTTTGTCAGTAAGTTTATGAATCGAACTCGTGCGAAGATTTGGGATACGTACTTTGTTCTATATTATTATGGATAGTTTGAGTTTTCTTTTGTTATTTAGGCAATATAATTTTGGAAAATAGTGAGTCGGTTACTATGAGCTTTTCAATTATGTGAACTATTATTTCGATAATTATTTTCTTATTCTTCATTTGTGCTTGTATCTATTGCAACAAATACTTTTGAGTATCCGAAATTTCTTTGCACACCCTTTGTTCGTTTATGGATTCGTATGACATCAGTCAACGTTGTATTCTGCTACTTTGACCTTGGTTAAACTTCTTAATAAAATATTGTTTATATTTCGCACATCTTGAAATTTTTCTTCGGTTCTAGAGCCACATGTTGATGTGAGTAAGATCCACTTTGTCTTCTTTTTTGGTGATCTACTCATGTTGTGGTCGACATCTGAATATGTCTTAGGACCGTTGTTTCCCCTAACTATTGACTTGTGTGGACTTCTCTCAACCGAAGTCGCACTGATTGCCTTGATTGTGATTTAATTGTTTGAACATGATTTCATTACCCAGGGATGAATGATCACGAGATTTGTATCTTGTTTGACTCATATTCATTATTCATAGAGCCTTCAATATTATTCATTCACCCCTAGAATTGAATTATGAGTGAGTTGTTTTCACTTATCTAGATTTTTATCTTCAGCTTGTTTGATTATAATACTTGCATTATTTCGTTTTATATTAAGCAGCATCACTTGTATGTTTGTTTCCCTTTCATGATCCATCATGGTGAATTATTTGGGTGAATCATAGTTTCAAATTAGCATTTCTATTTCTGGTGTAGAGAGTCGACTCTTAACCGCATAGTAAGTATTTAGACTGCTGGGATTTAATATTAGTACTAGATAAAATCCTAAGTTATCGTTGTGTTATGAGAAATGACGACTATCAATTATATCTGGTTCTAGCGAGTAGACTACTAGTTAGTAAATTAATTGAATGAGTTGTTTCGATTTTAAATGGGATCGTTAAGAGTAAACAGATGATTTTGGTAAGCTGAATGGGTGAACAGTTACGAGATAGAAAATAGAGTTGTCCCTAGACACTTTTGGGTACATTATTAGGATCCACATGAGTAGAAATCTCGAAAGCTCGGACACGATCCATCACTCCTGTCCGCACTTGCTAATATCCCATAAGCCAAATCTTTAGAAATCCTACCGATGATGATAGTCTTTGGGCAAACTAATCGCCGCATCATCACCTCTTCCAAAGTCTCATCAATCCTATAAGGATAACCCAAAGTCTCATTACTATATACCAAGTCTCTTGCATGCATGCGCTCTGATACCAATAAATGTAGCGACCCAACCCGGATCCACTACCTAATCAGAGTTAAGAGTATAATTAAGCATGCATTAAAATAAATCGATGCGGAAGACTTAAATAAAAGCAGACCGGCAGAATACAACCGGATTAAACAAATTCGATTATACAACCCAATCGAATAATTAAGCCTAAAGGCAAAACCTACAGCTAATCTTGCTGTCTCCACTGGTCACTCGCTACTCCAAGCTCCTGGTGCTCAGTCCTGCACCTACACCTACCCCGTCGAATGGGGTGTCCAGATACACAAAAAAAGACTGGACGTGAGCTCTAAGCTCAATACGAAAGCACGTGTAAAACATACAAATATGATGCATGCAAATGACAGGATATCCATATCTGGGTAACTGTGTACAACTGCTCAGTAATGGCGCCTAGGACATGAGTGGTACAACCCGGAGAGCAAACCCTGTGTACACTGCTCATTCCTAATGGACGTAGACCGTGTCTTACAGATGCCAGTGCCGGCTAACCCGTCGGTTGCGGGGCGCTTGACATCAACCATCCGAACAGGGCTGAGCGGCCCTCTATAGCTCATCTCAAAAGATGTACAGGCACAATATGATATGCACATGCTGCATAATAATATGACACTCAAATGCAACATATAAGCATGCAAAAAGACAAGGAGTTGACTATGATGAAACCTTTTCACCAGTCGCAATGTTCAAGTCCATAAGAATCCTTATTGTCATAGCAGCTTGGTATGACTATGAGATATGGCAAATGGATGTAAAGACTGCATTTCTTAATGGAAACATTAAGGAAGAGATCTATATGATGCAGCCTGAGGGATACACATCCATAGGAAGCGAGCATAAGGTATGCAAGCTTCAGAGATCAATCTATGGTCTCAAACAAGCATCAAGAAGTTGGAACCAGAAATTTGATGAAACAATAAAGGATTTTGGTTTCATCAAGAACCCAGAGGAACCATGCGTGTACAAGAAAATAGTTAAGGATGCGGTAACATTCTTAGTACTTTATGTTGATGACATCCTACTCATTGGGAATGACGTAGGGATGTTGCAGTCAACAAAGATATGGTTATCAGGTAGATTCTCGATGAAGGACTTAGGTGAGGCATCCTATATTCTAGGAATACAGATCTATAGAGATAGATCTAAAAGAATGATAGGACTCACTCAATCAACCTACATCGACACCATATTGAAAAGGTTTTCAATGGATGGGTCCAAGAGAGGACATCTACCTATGTGTCATGGAGTTTCTCTATCCAAGTCTATGTGTCCCAAGACTGATGAAGAGATAGAGAAGATGACACACATACCATATGCGTCAGCCATAGGTAGTATCATGTATGGGATGATATCTACCAGACCGAATGTGGCCTATGCTCTGAGCGTCACGAGCAGATATCAAGCCAATCCCGGTCAAATGCATTGGAAAGCCGTGAAGGATATTCTTAAGTAATTGCGAAGGACTAAGAATTTATTCATGGTTTATGGAGGGAGAGAATTGAAGTTGGAAGGCTATACTAACTCTAGCTTCAAATTTGACGTGGATGACTCGAAGTCAACCTCTGGATTTGTATTCGTGCTCAATGGCGGTGCTGTCTCTTGGAAAATTTTCAAGCAGGACACCACAGCGGATTCCACCACTGAGGCAGAATACATTGCAGCATCAGCTGCGGCTAAAGAGGCGGTTTGGATAAGGAAATTCATCCAAGAGTTGGGTGTAATTCCTGAAGCTGTTGGTCCAGTCCCGGTGTACTGTGACAACACGGGTGCCGTTGCTCAGGCAAAGGAACCAAGGTCTCATTTGAAGTCCAAACACGTACTGAGGAAATACCACATCATCCGGGAGATCGTGGAAAGAGGAGACATCACTGTCGAAAGAGTGGCCTCTACAGACAATATCGCTGATCCACTTACTAAGCCCTTGCCAGGACCATTGTTTGACAAACATCGCGAAGCAATGGGATTACGTAGTATGACTAGTTGGCTTTAGGGCAAGTGGGAGATTGAAAAAGTGGGTGCCCGATTAGCCAACTTGTGGCTAAAGGGCTTTTATGACTCTATGTATAAACAATCTTTGTTTAATATAATTTATATTCATTAATGGCATTTTCTTTATCTTTCTTCATATTGTTATATTGTGATATACTATTGCTGTTTTGATAAAGACCTTGAATATACTATAGTGTAAGTAAGATGAGATAGTGAATAAAGAGAGATCACTATTATGAAACACATCTTATAGTCACTGTATATTTTAAACAGTTCCTAGTCAATTGAGTCGTCCGTAAATAAGGATAAGGATCGCTCGAGATTGAGACTAGAATTTGTGATGCCAAGTACCACGTTTCATTGGTAATGAACATGGAGATGTTCAAAGCATGCAAATGGATATTCATATGATGAATGATTGAACTACCCTATTCGGACTTTCCAAGTGGTTATCACTTATCAGGTGGATAAAGTCCGCGGTTTTGGTTGTACACCATTAGTCCTTATTACTTGAAACATCATTGAGACTTTATATGCTAGTACAGTACTTTGACTCGTTTACCGACTCTATTGGGGTCATAAGGTGTCGGGATTGGATACAGTTATGACACATATAGGAGTCGATGCTTTGTTGTCAAGGATTCACCACATACTTGCGAGTGTGGATATCCTATGCGATCTGAGGAGATATTAGTGTGACAAATCTCTGGCCAGAGTACTCGATGTGATTTAGGTTACTTAGTTTCCTAGTAGCACATGCGATGTCACTATTTGATCTTCATGATGCATTGCATAGTTATCGAATCTCGAACAACTCTCGATGTACCAATGGTTGTTGATTCGATCGGGATATTTGGATGAAGGGACTGTACTGTACGCTAAAAAAAATCTACTAGTTCTTGCAGGCACTATCAGTGATACCTAGGGAATCATGGGGCGATGTTGCTAGACGTTCTTACCATGATTCGATGGGTAAGTCGAAAATTGTTTTTCCGAGTCACAAGGAGTTGTGAGCCCATGGCTAGCTGTATCCCTGAACCATTGAGGGTTACACAAGTAATGGATTACTAAAACCCCGTAGAGATAGTTAAATTTAAAGAGTTAAATTTAATGAAAGAGAAGTTGGACTTCTTAACTAAAGGGAGTGGGATTTCCTAAAATGACATAGGGATGGGCAATTTTGGAAATCACTGAATTCGGATTCAGAAAAATTATCTTGACTCTAAAAGATGCAGAAATGGTTTCTGTGCACATTGATGAAATCAGTTTATCAATCGGAGTCACGATGAATTTTATATTAATTTCTAGAACAACGGGCTTGCCTTGTTGAGCTTAAGTTATGGATTGTGGGTTTTAAGGAGTTAGAGTCCTAATACAATTATAACTTAATCTAATCTAGAAATTATCTATAAATAGGTAGCAGTGTTCGAAAATTCCATACAGTTCATTCTTGAATTTTCGAAAATACTGCATCAAATTATTCAAGAGGATTTTCGAAAATTCCTCTATCCCTTTTGAGAAAATTCGGACTGTGATTTTTGTGAAAAATTGCAATCCGAATTAACAGATCAAATCTGTTTATTCTCTACGTAAAACTTCTGATTGATTTCTAGTGCAGTCAATCAGAGGGTTTCTGTTTTTCGTTCGTGGACCTAATTTCGGTGATTGATCGTGACGCCATCGATTCCCGGGATTTACAAGAAGATCAGATTAAGTTCTGTTGGTGCCCATAATCTCGCTTCGAGATTTTAAGGTAAAATATTTAATTGTGTTTATTTGTTTTACTTACACATATTTAATCGTAAAAGTTTTGATACCCTTGATATGGAATCGTTCCATATAATAAAATAAAATTTTTAAACTTTCGCTGCATCGGGTATCAATTTTTGATTGATCTGAACACGTTTTCCAACAAAGGAATCAACCAAGAATTCTTTGAAATCCTCTAACAAGTCAACAATTCAATCTTCAATCAATCAATCTCAATCTAAACCCAATACACAGTTTAGAATTCAACGGAAACTTATGTCAATCAGACAGTTTCTAACATCTCAAACTCCTCTACTGAGTCAATCTCAACCAAGTCGACATTCATCCAATGTCTTAAAATCAAATTTGATCAATCAACAATTCGCACAATCCCAAAATTCAATATCAAAAAGTTCTTTCTTCGCTATCATTTCATAGGATCACTCAATCATCTGCGAGTCACAATCTGTTCTCGCAATCATGGGACAATCAAAATCAACAGTTCAAAAATTCTCATCGAAGTCTTCCAACATCAATCAATTAATTAAGCAAGCAGGCCAAAAGTCAATGCCAAAATATCTCATCTGATCAAAAATCGAAAACAACATCGGATTAATCTCATCAATTGAAAGAACAAAACTTTGGTATACATCTGTCTGCTCTGAAACTTATTCGATACCAGTTTCGCTAATTCAAGCTTCTTCTTCTTCTTTTTATTTTCTCTTTCTGTTCCCAAGTGTAGTAATTCACGCAATCAAAATCGAATGCTAAAAAAAACGAGATCAAACATCTCTACTAACACTGAGACTCCAATCTTAATTCTGAATTCAAAATTCTGCTCTTAATCCAAGAAGGGAAAAATTTACCGCAAAATCCATAGATTCCCGAAACAATCATCACAAAAACCAACGATTCATAAGATAATTCTGTTACCACTGTTTCATCGAGTGAATCCTATCAATTCTTCTTAATCATCTGAAATATTCTTAAACCCTAATTCAAATCCACTGCAAATTTGTTTCAAAATTTTGCCCAACATACCAAAAATCGAACTATCTTCGGACTTAATCGTTATCTGGATCGGTCAACCACGAAATTCATATAGTGGTATCAATCTTTATTAGTTACGAGCCAACAAAATCGTATAAACTGAAGATATACCTCAAATCATCATTGACTCTCAGAGTCAGAATCAAATTAATATCACGAAAATCGCTCAAATCATTATTATCAAATCGAGTGAATTCCGAACAACAATCCTTGCTAAGTGAAAACAACTCACTTGCATTTTTCAATTAAGGGAGAGTGAATCAAATCAGGGCTCCATGAACAAGGAATGCGAGCCAATCTATCAATAATAATAAAATCACGTGATCACCCGTCAACGGGTACGAAATCATGCCCAATAACAAGACAAACCAAAATCATGGTTGTCAACGTGGCCTCACTCACGAGGAATCCTCACGCAGTCACCGATTAGGACTCAGTTCTAAGGCATATTCGAATGTCCCAATCAAAGAAATCTAGATCACTCAAGAATCAAATAATCAAAACTCTCCCAAATCAATATCAATATCCAGAAAGAAAATTCAAGTTCTCAAGAATTACGAATTTCGGAAATTCAAACTCGGAATTTCAATCGATGCCGAATGACAATAATTATCGAAGTCAAAGTCATGCGAATCAAGGATGCATAACTAAAATAGGATTCAAGAATCTTCAGATTAATCGAAGGAAGGCTCAACTGTAACTGAATTCGGTGTTTTTCCAAAAATACTAATTTCAACCTCTTATTCTATCGAAAAGAATTTCTTCCCAAAAATTCTCAAATTCATGTCTTTCCAAAATATCAATCACAATAACTCATCAACCACTTCAATACTAGAAATTCATACAATTTCCCTTAAGACCCAATAAAATTATCATTATCGAAAGAACAATATTGGATACATCAATAAAATCTCAATATCATCGATTGAGATCTAATCAAATTCTCAAAATATTCAATTAATCCTAATCATCCCAAAAGTTTAGCATAAGAGTGCTGATATTCTTACATTAAAAAATATCGCAAAATTAGATCAATTCCCAATAATTCAATCTATTATCAAAATCTAATCACAATAGATCCAAACAATCGGATACAATCTGTTCATTCATATATCAATCTCATAATGCTATAAACATAAACATCAACTCAAAAGACATAATCAACAAATGTCCTTACTGAGTACATCTAGATCTTAATTCACTTCTACTCAATCTCTTGATATCAAACAAAATTCAATCTTATCATCTCTGATAAATTGAATCATCTACTCAGAATGGGCGTTTTCAAACATCTAGCTTTGATTTCAGAGTATTACACAACACTCTCTCAAAACGTACACCACATTCTTCACATCGACAAGTCAAGATCAATAGAATTTTTACCTCGAGGATTCTTACCATTCCAATACAATCGCTGCTCAAATCTGATCTCATTCTGAAATTCTGAAATTCTTAATATCGGAGTTCTATCTCTGTTCCGTATTGAGGTTCATCTGATACGAATCAATTCAATCATCACTAAGAATTAAAATATCAACTCTTACCTTGATCAATCTAAGCCACAATAAACTTCGAGTGGTTTTTAATTTAATATCCTCAAGAATAGATATCATATAATCATATTCTAGATCATCTCATTTTTCATCAATACTGATTCTCAGTTTCGAGAGCATAAAATTCTTTGCTCAACAGGGAGATACAATTAATTATGACAAAGACATAACAATTCAGAATGTCATAAATAAAATCTCCTGTAATCTAATCCTGCTCAACAATTCATAAACCTCAACTTCTTATCATAATCCCAATCCTCCGAAGAAAGCAGTCTTTCGTCACAAATCAAATCTAATTTTCTAGCTATCTCAACCATATCGGCTTCACAATTATTATCTCAAATAATCACGTAAGCACAAATCTCGAAATATCAAAATAATCAACTCAGTTTCGATCATCCTCTAATCATCATACTCATGTAATCGCATGAGCTTACAAATTCTCATCTCGAATCAGTTCTGATACTCTTTCATATAATGCATGCTTAAGAAAAAAAAAATCAATTCACATAACCATGTAAACATATAATTCTGAATCAGTAAAGCATGCTCGCATGTAATTCAGGTAATCAAACACTGAAATCAATCACATGCGAAAGAAATAAATTCATGCGGACTCGATCTACCCCGCTCACTCACTTCTAAATCAATCCAAGAATCTTATCGCTCTGATACCACTTAATGTGAGGATCTCGATTCTAATCAACTAATCTCAAATAGTAAAACAATCATCGATAAATAAATGAGCCAATTTTTTTTTTTCAAGAACAGTGCCTCGCTCGAGCGGTAGAAAAATATTCGGCTTGAGCGAGATCATCTCGGGCTCAACTATAAAAAAAATCAATTTAACTCGTTCTTCGACATACATCAATTCTAAGAGTAATCGGGGCATAAAAATACATGCAGTATTATAAATCAACAATAAAGGCACGCTTCAATAAATAACCGAGTTTAAAAGTTATTCGACTCTAAATCGACGCCTCACATCTATCATTCGATCCCAAGCTAACCACGTCGACTCTGACTAGCTCCTGCCCCACCTGTTGTCAAGTACACATACAAAACAAGACAACAGCCGGATAACTCCGGTGAGAATAAAATCCCAGTAAAAGCGACGTAACATGTAATATCAAGTAAGTATATTAAAATCATAATATACATTCAAATTCTTCAATGGAAATGCCAATGAAATGCATGTGTTTAAAAATCGGGATTATCAAATCAGATAATCAAGGGAATATCGGACAATCGGTTGGGATCCCGAGGTCAAGATCACGCAACTAACCCACCTACGCTCCCGCTCGGGGTGGTGCTACGCGTCTCAAACCTCTAGACTTTGGCGCAACTATAGGAGTATGCTGACACTATGGGAACTCAACATCCTAGGCCACTCTATATAGCTCCCAAACATCTAATTCGAATCTGGGCAACTCAGCCCTCTAAAAATTTAAGAAATTTGGCTCAAGATGAATGCATATGAATCAAATGCAATTTAATCGAATCAAAAATAATAAATCTGTGCATTCAAACATCAATATATCGAAGATGTCAACACATTCAACTCGTATATTCAAACTCATGAATATAATATCGAAAATCATTAAAGTAATTCAAATAAGAAATCTCATGCTTTTCAAATCGAATATATAAATCACTTACTTCAAACAATTTCATATAGACAAACTCATGTCTTTCAAGTAATATTGAAAATTAATTAAATCATTCAAATTCACATTCAATATCAAATAATCAAATAAATATGCAAGTATGTGATTTTAATCGGGAACTCGAGAATCTCAAACTCGCTCGAGTATTCATTCCCTTAGAAATCGACATCAGCTCATACCTCAATTTTTCAAGTCTGGAAAAGTCCAATCCCTAAACTGCTGATCTCTGCCTTTAAATATCCTCGACTGGCTTCCAATCTGCGAAAAATCACATAATATACAAAAGTCAACCATAGTCAACTCTGGTCAAACTTTGACCAATAATTCGTCAACTTTATCGCGTTCTCACCGCTTCACTGTTTCGAATCTCGACTCGAAACTTGGATATTTGGATCTATCACGTCGAGACGATCAAAAATGGTTAACTCGCCGGAGGTCGCCGAAAAATCGAAGAAGACGGCGGCGACGCGGCGGCGTCCGGCGGCGATGTCAAAACTGCTCCAAAAATTATGAAATTTGGCAGGCTTGTCGAGTTCGACGAGACGATTCCAACCATATAAGACACGACCGGAACAGACCACCGAGGCGGCCGGGATCTACAAATTTCAGTCCAGTTCCGGCGACTTGAAAATGCTATGATCTGCCCTATAACGCCGGAAAAGCTACCAAAAGCTTAGGGAATTTTCTATACATCATCTACTATCATCTAGCAACTCAAAAACTAACAAAAACGAGCTCAAATCGCGAAATTGCTGATGAAGAAGACGATGAACAGTACCTGCAAAAATCTGTGCAGATCGCGTCTGTTCTTTGTCGATTTTCCGATGATCCAACCGTCGGATCTTTGATTTCTTTATACTAATAGATTTGTCTTGATCTTAGCTACAACTTCACTGTTCGGATCTTTGATCGAAGCTACGGTGAATGGCCGGAAAAATAAAAAACATTGACTGCTATAGCGAAACCGAATTCTGTGCAGAACCCGTCTGTTCTAACTCTATTTCCTGATGATCCCACCATCGGATCGTCGATGTATTTACACCAATAGCTTCGTCTTGATGTTGCCTACAAAGTGACCGATCGGATCTTCGATCGGACCTCCGGTGAACAGTCGGCGATGAAAAACGTGGGACTGCTATAGTGAATACGAAAATTGGGGAAAAATTCAAAACTCTGTAATTGCTTTTACGATGCCCATCGCGCGTTGTTTTCTATTTATAGTAACCCGATAATTTCCTGATCCGAACCAATTTATTAGATACTCAAATGGTAAAATTAATCTCCAATATGATATTTTTTTGATACACACACCCAACATTATTTAATACCATTTCTGAAAATATTGACTTTGACCAGTCAATTGGACTCAAAATTTTCCCAATTAAATACTAAATCCAATTTAGACTCTGACCAGTCCACTCGGTCAAATATTCTTTCAAATTAAGTTATCTGGCATAAATAATTATTTTTATTTCAATATCTCAATAATTAATCCCAAAATGCCAAATATTGGAGATCTCTAAAAAAATAATCAAACTCATTGATTAAATGACACGTGTATTTGTAAATACACTCTATAATCTCATTAGCAATAATAATTATTTCATCAACTCAATAATTATTTCAATTGTTAATTAATTCGGTAAATATATTTTGGGGCGTTACATCATCTTATCAATTCTATGAGATTTACTTCCTACTCGTACATCTCATCGAAATATGCCATTAGAGATTCTCGTTTCTGTCTGTGCAACTGTAGTGACCCTTACCCAGATCACCTACTAAACAGAACTTAGGCATGCAATTAACTTAATAAAACAGATATCAGAATAAAACTGCGGAAACCAATAACATTATACAATCCCAAGTAAAGGAATCTGTAATTATCCAGTAATATACAACCAAATCAAATAGCTGTATAAATCCAAACAACAGTAATAAAGCCTAGACGAAGCTCCAGCTGGCCAACCACTGACTAGCCCCTCCTGGATCCACCCTCCTCGTCCAATCGCAAACCTGCCCCATGGAATAGGGTGTCCAGAAAATACAGAGTACGAGACGTGAGCATAAAACGCTCAGTGCGAGAGTATGAGTATACATGCATGCAAAGTGAACTCCCTATAGACTCGAGGTCAAGGATCAGATAACAGAGACAGACCGGGCCCTGGTATGTAGCACGCTGTGCCGTCGCTTCAGGAGGTGGCTCCCATACCGAGATAACCGTGGAAACACCGGACCCAAATCGATGGAAGTCCATCCACTAACAGGATAGGGTACAACCCTACTAACAGACATCTCGAAGGAGATACAGCAAGATGCAAATGAATGCAGCATAATATCATGGCATATAAATCATGCGGTCACATAATACATGCATACTCAGTCAGGATATCTCGAACAGTACTTTCGTACCTCAAATACCAGGTAGGCACTACCAGCTCTAAGTCCACGCCTATAGTCTGCTCTACACTGCCAAATGATACTACTATCATTATAGTGCTCTAAAAGCCTTAACTAAGCTATTGCATACTCCTAAATATTTATAGGAAGCAAAAGCTATACTTTCGTCCGTCGTTAGCCCTTTGATGTCGATGCCTCCAGAACTTGGGCACAACTCCGCTACGACTATCGAACGCCTCTCCGACCTCCGGACCAAGCCTAAGAAGACTGGAACAGCTCGAATATGACTAGAAATAGGGAGGAAATCCGGAATTGGCAAGGAGAAATGAAGTCTCGGCCTTCTATTTATAGACAACGATCGGAGCCTCCGATCCTCGATCAGAACGTCCGAACCTCGATCGGAACGTCCGATCCTGCCATCGGAGCTTCCGAAGATTCTGATCTGCCACGTGTCAAAATATCACTTGATGACTCCGGATAGGGGTGATCGGAGCCTCCGGTCCTGATCGGAGCTTCCGATCCAGCCACACGTCATGGATGACGTAATATCATCGGTGCCTCCGATCCTCATCGGAGCTTCCGATCCCGATCGGAGCTTCCGATCGTCCCTTCGGAGCTTCCGATCCGTCCAATCCCCAATTTATTTAATTAGCATTAATCCTTTAATTACTCAATTAGGGTTCGGGCTACTACATTCTCCCCCACTTAAGATATTTCGTCCTCGAAATCAGATCTTAAGTACCGAATGCAAATACAGAAATCAGAAACATTCTTTATTCAAACAAACGTTTACAGAGTTTGCAACTGAATACAACTTAAAGAATGAAATCAAAACAACTCAGGATGGTCTTTACGCATCCTGTCCTCAAGCTCCCAAGTAGCTTCCTCAGTGCCTCGGCGCTGCCACTGAACTAAAACCAAAGGAATGACTTTGTTCCGTAAAACCTTATCCTTAAAATCAAGGATGCGAAGAGGTTTCTCAACATAAGTCAAATCCTTGTCTACCTGAACCTCAGACCGCTGCAGAATATGATATTCATCCGCCACATACCGTCGCAACAGA
Source organism: Henckelia pumila (assembly GCF_033568475.1). Lineage (NCBI taxonomy): Eukaryota > Viridiplantae > Streptophyta > Magnoliopsida > Lamiales > Gesneriaceae > Henckelia > Henckelia pumila. Next base: position 216,920,375 of record NC_133123.1, read on the forward strand.
GATACGTGGAACACGTCGTGAATACTGGATAGATGCGGTGGCAAAGCTAGTCGATAAGCCAAATCGCCAATACTTTCCAAGATCTCAAACGGACCGATAAATCTGGGAGACAACTTTCCCTTAAGGCCAAATCTGAGAATCTTGCGGAAAGGTGACACTCTCAGAAACACTTTCTCCCCGACCTCGAACTGCAAAGGCCTACGCTTGATATTAGCATAGCTGGCCTGACGATCCTGTGCAGTCTTAATCCGTTTCTTGATTTGATCAACAATATCTATCGCCTGCTGGATAAACTCCGGTCCCTCAGCCTGTCTCTCCCCCACTTCTTCCCAGAAGAGTGGAGTACGACAACGTCGCCCATACAACGCCTCAAAAGGTGCCATCCCAATACTAGTGTGATAGCTGTTGTTGTAAGCGAACTCGATCAACGGCAAATGATCCTGCCAGGCTGAACCAAAATCCATGACGCACGCTCTAAGCATATCCTCTAACGTACGGATAGTGCGCTCTGACTGACCATCAGTCTCTGGATGATAGGCTGTACTCAAACTGAGAGTAGTACCCATCGCACGCTGAACACTCCCCCAGAATCTAGAAGTAAACCTGGGCTGACAATGCTCACAGGCACTCCATGAAGTCGAACGATCTCCTGAATGTACATCCGTGCCATGCGATCCACAGAGTACTCTCGGCTATAGGCAATGAAATGCGCTGACTTGGTGAGTCGGTCCACCACCACCCAGATAGCATCACAGTTCCTCGGGGATACCGGCAAATGGGTCACAAAGTCCATAGTGATAAACTCTCATTTCCATTCAGGAATAGGCAGACTGTGAAGCAATCCTCCAGGTCGTCGGTGCTCTGCCTTGACCTGTTGACACACCAAACATCTGGAAACAAACTGATAGACACTGCGTTTCATTCCCTTCCACCAGAAACGAGTACGTAGATCCTTGTACATCTTGTTGCTCCCAGGATGAATACTCAACTTAGTGCGATGTGCCTGAGATAAAATCTCCTCTCGCAACTCTTCATCCTGTGGAATCACAAGCCTACCAGACAAACACAGAAAGCCATCTGACTGATAATGAAATCCAGACGAGCTACCCTCGTTAGCTAGACGAGCTAAACGCTGGGTCTTCGAATCAGACATCTGAGCATCTCGGATCCGCGAATACAAGGCTGGCTCAGATAATATCGCAAACATCTGGATACTCTGCATACCTTTCTTATGCTTGAAGGTAAAACCTGAAGTACAACAGTCACTGATCGCACTAGACATCGAACAAGTCTGAAGTGCGGATAGTCGCACCTTGCGACTCAAAGCATCAGCGGTGAGATTAGCAGCTCCCGGATGGTACTTAATCTCGCAATCATAGTCCTTAAGCAAGTCCATCCAACGTCTCTGTCTCATGTTCAATTCTGCCTGAGTGAACAAATACTTGAGACTCTTATGGTCGGTGAAGATCTCAAATTTCTTGCCATACAGATAATGACGCCAGATCTTCAAAGCGAACACAATGGCTGCCAACTCCAAATCATGGACTGGGTAGTTGTCCTCGTGAAGCTTCAGCTGTCTAGAAGAGTATGCGATCACATGCCCATTCTGAGTTAGGACACAACCTAACCCCTGAAGAGAAGCATCCATGTAAACTACATACCCTCCAGATCCTGACGGTAATGCTAACACCGGCGCAGAAGTCAATCGCCGTCGAAGCTCACGGAAATTCTCCTCACACTCGGAGGACCACTCGAAATCCACACCCTTGCGGGTAAGCTGCGTCAACGGTCGAGCTAACTGAGAGAAGTTCAGAATAAAGCGACGATAATACCCTGCTAGACCCAGAAAACTACGGATCTCAGCAACCGTCGTCGGACGCGACCAATTAAGTACCGCTTCAATCTTGCTTGGATCAACAGAAATCCCCTCCCTGGATATGATATGGCCAAGAAAGACCACTCTATCCATCCAGAACTCACACTTGCTCAGCTTGGCGTACAATTGCTCATCTCGAAGAGTCTGCAGTACCAACCGCAAGTGAGAAACATGCTCTTCCGTATTACGCGAATACACCAAGATGTCGTCAATGAAGACCACGACAAACTTGTCCAAATACTCCCTGAAGACACGGTTCATCAGATCCATGAATATAGCCGGCGCATTGGTCAAACCAAATGGCATCACTAGGAACTCGTAATGCCCATAGCGAGTACGAAATGCAGTCTTGGCTACGTCCTGATCACGGACTCTCAACTGATGATACCCAGATCTCAAGTCAATCTTGGAGTAAACTGACGTGCCCTGCAGCTGATCAAACAAGTCATCAATGCGAGGCAACGGATACTTGTTCTTCACAGTGACTCGATTCAGCTGCCGATAGTCAATGCACAGCCGCATCGACCCATCCTTCTTCTTTACGAAGAGAACAGGAGCTCCCCAAGGAGATACACTAGGACGAATGTACCCCTTGTCCAAAAGATCCTGTAGCTGATTCTTTAACTCACGCATCTCTGACGGAGCCAGACGATACGGTGCTCTAGAAATAGGCGAAGTACCCGGCATCAACTCTATGCCAAACTCGACTTCCCTAGCAGGAGGAAAACCCGGAATCTCATCAGGAAACACATTTGGAAATTCATCCACAACAGGAATGCTCTCTATCCCAATACTCTCAGCGGACAAATCAACTGCATAGATAAGGTAGCCTTCCCCGCCAGACTCTAGAGCTCGACAGGCTCTCAAAGCTGATACCAAAGGCATCGGGGGTCGCGCTCCCTCACCATAGAAAAACCAACTCTCACTCCCTTCCGGATGAAAGCGTACTAATCTCTGATAGCAGTCCACTGAAGCTCGATAGGTAGTCAGCACATCTATTCCCAGAATGCAATCAAAGTCGTCCATCGCCAGGACCATGAGATTCGCTAACAGAACGTTCCCTTCGAACTCTAAAGGGCAACCCATCACTAGACGCTTAGCCAAAGCAGATTGGCCCGTCGGAGTAGAAACAGACATCACTACGTCTAGTGCAATGCATGGTAACTTATGCCTCTTAACAAAACGTGCAGAAATGAAGGAATGAGATGCACCAGTGTCAATAAGTACAAGAGCAGGTATACCATAAAGCATAAATGTACCTGCGATGACTTTCTCATTCTCCTCCACAGCCTGATCATGTCTCAGGGCAAAAACCTGGCCAAAAGCTCGTGGCCTCAAATGAGAACTCCCAGCAGACTGTCCCTGCGACCTCTGCTGAACGGTAGCCTGAGAACCCGATCCTGTACCAGAACCAGAACCGCCTCCCCCAGACAGTGGACAATCCCTCCGGATATGACCAGTCTCTCCACAACGGAAACAAGCTCCAGAAGCTCTGCGGCACTTGTCGGATGGATGGTTCTTCCCACAGTGATCACACTTGTCCTTCTTACCGAAACGGACAACACCTCCCGAACCAGAGGAAGAAGTAGACCCGGACTTCTTGAAAGTTTGGGCACGGGGACCCAAAGAACTAGCAGGTCTCGACTGAGAGAAAGACCTGTTCCGCCGAATGCTGTCCTCCGCCTGGTGACAATGGCTCACCAAACCCTCGTAGGACATGTCGTCACCAACCGTCACACGGTCATGGATCTCAGGGTTAAGGCCCTGAAGGAACAAATTATACTTCATCTCTGAGCTATCAGCAATCTCGGGGCAATAGGATAGCAGATCAAAGAACCTCTGCTGATACTCATCGATAGACATGGTTCCCTGTCGCAGACTCAGTAGCTCGCCTGCCTTCGACTGTCGGAGTGCAGGAGGAAAATACCGCTTTTGGAAAGCTGTGCGAAACTCGGCCCAGGTGGCCACTCCTCTCGCCGCAACAAAAGGTGCAGAAGTAAACCTCCACCACCTGCGCGCACGCCCATCCAGAAGATAGCCAAGGGTCTCCACCTTCTGCTCATCGGTGCATTGGAAAGTCTGAAAAGTCGTCTCCATGCGGTCTAACCAGTTCTCCGCATCCTCCGGAGACTCACCTCCAACTAAGGGCTTAGGACCCATAGCTAAGAATCGACGCACAGTGAAACGCTCGTCGTCATGATGACGATGACGCCGTTCTCGACGAGGCTCCCGGTCGGCATCACCCCAACGCCCACCAACACTGCCATGAGAACTCTGGTCGTCACGATTTGACATCTACAAAAATATCTCAAGATGAGACTAAATCCCAAGAAATCTTTTGCAAGCTCTGATACCATAAATGTAGTGACCCTTACCCAGATCACCTACTAAACAGAACTTAGGCATGCAATTAACTTAATAAAACAGATATCAGAATAAAACTGCGGAAACCAATAACATTATACAATCCCAAGTAAAGGAATCTGTAATTATCCAGTAATATACAAACAAATCGAATAGCTGTATAAATCCAAACAACAGTAATAAAGCCTAGACGAAGCTCCAGCTGGCCAACCACTGACTAGCCCCTCCTGGATCCACCCTCCTCGTCCAATCGCAAACCTGCCCCATGGAATAGGGTGTCCAGAAAATACAGAGTACGAGACGTGAGCATAAAACGCTCAGTGCGAGAGTATGAGTATACATGCATGCAAAGTGAACTCCCTATAGACTCGAGGTCAAGGATCAGATAACAGAGACAAACCGGGCCCTGGTATGTAGCACGCTGTGCCGTCGCTTCAGGAGGTGGCTCCCATACCGAGATAACCGTGGAAACACCGGACCCAAATCGATGGAAGTCCATCCACTAACAGGATAGGGTACAACCCTACTAACAGACATCTCGAAGGAGATACAGCAAGATGCAAATGAATGCAGCATAATATCATGGCATATAAATCATGCGGTCACATAATACATGCATACTCAGTCAGGATATCTCGAACAGTACTTTCGTACCTCAAATACCAGGTAGGCACTACCAGCTCTAAGTCCACGCCTATAGTCTGCTCTACACTGCCAAATGATACTACTATCATTATAGTGCTCTAAAAGCCTTAACTAAGCTATTGCATACTCCTAAATATTTATAGGAAGCAAAAGCTATACCTTCGTCCGTCGTTAGCCCTTTGATGTCGATGCCTCCAGAACTTGGGCACAACTCCGCTACGACTATCGATTGCCTCTCCGACCTCCGGACCAAGCCTAAGAAGACTGGAACAGCTCGAATATGACTAGAAATAGGGAGGAAATCCGGAATTGGCAAGGAGAAATGAAGTCTCGGCCTTCTATTTATAGACAACGATCGGAGCCTCCGATCCTCGATCGGAACATCCGAACCTCGATCGGAACGTCCGATCCTGCCATCGGAGCTTCCGAAGATCCTGATCTGCCACGTGTCAAAATATCACTTGATGACTCCGGATAGGGGTGATCGGAGCCTCCGGTCCTGATCGGAGCTTCCGATCCAGCCACACGTCATGGATGACGTAATATCATCGGTGCCTCCGATCCTCATCGGAGCTTCCGATCCCGATCGGAGCTTCCGATCGTCCCTTCGGAGCTTCCGATCCGTCCAATCCCCAATTTATTTAATTAGCATTAATCCTTTAATTACTCAATTAGGGTTCGGGCTACTACAGCAACTAATCGAAAGAAAGCCATCAATATAGTAATCTGACAACGGTTAAACAATATCTTCATAGGAGTTAGCGACAATCGTCAGCTAGTGCAAGTATCATGCACTATACTCCCAATCTTCTCTTCCCTGGCTCAGGGAGTCTCATAACTTCCTCTAATTCGAACCATGGACCTTCAGAGTCGGTACCATGATTTACCACATCTGGTAATACTAATCTTAAGATATGGAATGTAATGCTCATACAAGAACTTTTCTAAATAGTTCGGCAAAGGCTCTAAATCCATATCATCTGTTCTGGCTATATGTCGCTCTGAGGATAATCACTGTACTCAGATGTACTCGAATAACAAAAGTATCTTCGAAGAATATACCAAAAGAAAGGCTAAAACACAGATCTCTATCTAAAAAGACCAAATTCGACATTCAAACAATCTGACAAAAGTTCTGATAGAAAATCAAACATCTGATCATGTCTGAGAATCATTCTGCAAGGAAAACAATAGTAGATTCGTCAATCGGTCAATCAAACTCGGATGGCAATTCAAACTTAGATTGACCATAGTAGTCTCGTGACGAATCCATCAACCATGAACTTCATCTAATTCTGAACCAGAGTAAACTGAACGACCGACCGTCGGGTCGTTCTCTTTCTGCTATCAACTGCAGAAAGTTCAGAACATCGAAAAAAAAAACATACCTCTAACATCGTTCTTCATCTGCTTCTATCCCATCTGACTCTTCAATCATCTTATACCTTTCGATAATCTGAAAGAATACTGAATACATCGCAAGTGCCAATCTCAAAATACTCTGCCTCGAACCAAAAAATCTGGCTCGGATGCAAGAACTTTGGTAATTATCATATCTGCTTCAACTCTAAATCGAAACTGCATCAATCATCAATCAAGAAGATTTTTCGATAGTAGATAAAATAAGAACAGATCTACACTCCAACCAAACGTGAAGAAACCATCGGTAAAAGAGGATAACTATAGTAGATAAAATAAGGATAAATCTTTCGACTCAAACATCAGCTGCTGCAATCAATTCCTCAGCTAAAAAGATTCGCAGTCGGAAATCCTCACAGTCTAATCCTCTTCTTTGTTTCCAAATTCCATTCAGTCTGCGAAACAATTACTTCTAAGATCAAAAAAGATTATTGAAATCTTCTCATAGGAAAAGGACGCCAGATCTTCCAATCAATAAGATCGCTACGAGCTCAGAATCAAGAACCAGACATTGAGTCTCGAGCATCTTCAGCTGCTTCGATGTTAGACTAATGTGATTACTCTGTATAAGAATATAAACAATTCTCGATAAGAAGAAATTAAAGTACTACACGATCATCAGTACAGAAAGGAAAAAGAATACTGAAGCGCTGTCAATCTCCTCTTCAACCAATAAAACTGGTCTCATAAGATTCGCTTCAGACAAAAGACGCATCCTTCATAGACATTCGAATAATCGGCTTTACAATGATAAGAATTCCTAAATAATCCGCGATCGTAACTTGCTAAACCCAAAAATCTTCAAATTCCTGATACGGAGGTCTATCTAGATCAAATCATATCGGCTTCGGTCTTGAGGTGATCAATAGAATTTCAAGTTCCAGAGATAATGATCAAGGAAAGACAACTCTATCCAATAGAATTCAGACGTCTAAAGAATAGCATACTACTGCTCTTCACACAATCTGTAAGACGATTCTCCAAGGCTCTGTACGATTAGTACAATTCTCGCTCCAAAAAGGACAAGAACAACGATAAGAAATTCTAAATGCAGCTAAAACTTCTGAAAGATTCGGTTCCTAAAAACTCATGAAAACTGCAGAAACGCTTGTCAAATCAAACGTCAAGACCAAAATTCAAACAACTAAACCTCATTCTGAAAACGATCACGAGGATGTTCTCTTCTCAAACCCTTAGTTGATGACATCCTGATCTCCAATCAGTGCATAATTCAATCTGACAATCGGGATCAAAACTAGAAATTCATTCTGACAACGTCAGCAATTCTATAACCACTGGTGTATCAACCAGATCGGGTTACTATATATGACATCAACTGCAATTCATTGAGAACTCTTCCGTACAATCCTGTAACAAATGATCATTCGACAGAACAATTATCAAGAATCCTAGAATCAAAAATTCTTACCAGAGGATTCCCAATCGTCTATCGATTTGGATCTGAATCTGACAACTTTCTAAAATAATTCACCGATGCTCTGTACTGATTAAAGCAGTTAAACAGACAATAAATTAAGATCGGATACTTCAGTACCAAACTGCTCAGTTCAATCACATTCCTATCCAATCGAAATTCAAAACTTCAAACTTACCCTGCCGTAATTCATCCCTACTCTCACAGGCGAAGAAAAGCAACTACTGAATTCGAAATCTCATAGACAAGACAAACCATAAACAAATTCTTCAATAAGAAGATAAGGGACTCCCCAGTATCAATCAGTCAGAAAATTAGAAAACAAAAATGAACTGTTACCTGCTAATTCATCGTCGGGTGCAGTCAGAGTCTGCTGATCCTCGCTAAGAGCAAGGACTACAGTCTGAGGTAACGGAGGTTGATTCGAGTGAACCAAAGAAACTTGTTGCTCCAGCTGAAATATTGGTCTAAAAGAACTCCCGATCTGAGATTCGACGGTGTTACGCTTAGGACATTTTCTAGCATAGTGTCCTGTCTGATGGCAGAAATAGCATTTTCCAAAAATTCCACGACAAAGATCACTGAGATGTCGACCTCCACAATCTCTGCAATTCATACTTGAAGTCCCCGTACTCTGTCTTGAGTCAAACTTTTTTGATTCACCAGAGCTAGAAGAACTACTTCCTGCCTTCTTGAATTGTTTTCCTCTCGCTTGTAGGTAATCTCTAGTGGTACTTCCTCTAAATCGGGTTAATGGGTAGAAAGGAATCTGCTGCATAAATTCGGATTTAAACAGACTCCAAGAAATAGTCGTACCTTGATTCTCTAATTCTTTCTTCCTAGAGATCTGCCAAGTCTTAGCAATACCTTGAAGTTGATACATTACTAACCGGATGCGACGGTCATCAGGGTAGCCCAAAGAATCAAACAACTGATCGATCTCTACTAACCAAATTTCACACCCAACGACACTTTCAGTACTCTTCAGATTCGGTGGGTTAAAGGATTGAAACCTCATCAACAAGGTCTCCATCGGCGTCGGGGTGACATCCATCTGATCAATCGTAGTACTATCCTGTTCAAACGGACAGGTTTCTGCTAGTTGCTTCCTGCTCAAAACTCTTCAGGATACAGATCTGCTAATCAACTGGTTAAGGCATAAAATCTCAAAACATGAATCAACACATCCAAACATGCATATTACATTACAAGGTAGTTCTAGAGTTATACAATCTCAAACTAATAGAACATGCATCAATCTAAGTTCCATAACCGATACAAAACGAGTTCGAATAAAATCTACGTTCGATTATATATTCGACTTCTAAAACAACAAGGCCTCACGTCTATCATCTCAACCACCTAGCCATGCTGCTTCTGACTCGGTTCTGCCCCACCTGTTGCCAAGTACACATACAAACAAAGAAAACAGCCGGATAATCCGGTGAGAATACAATTCCCAGTAAAAGATACATAACATATAATTCCACGTAATATATCAAATCATGATATATATATAAACAACATGTCATTCGTAATGCAATAAAATGCAATGCATATCCTTGGGGTTCAAAAATTATCTGTCAAGATAATCAAAGGAATTTCGTCTTGTAAATTGGGATCCCGAGGTCAAGATATTCCCACGACTCACCGACTCTCCCAATCGAGGTGAATGCGGTATACCTTGCGTCCTCTAGACTTTGGAGCATTATAGAGAGTTACCCAGGTCATTGGAGTTCGTCTCTACTACCAATGCCCCTCAACAATAATCTCCAAATCGTCTAATTCTATCTGAGAACGAATCAAGGGATCAATATGAATGCATATGTAATCTCATGCATTCGAATAAAATTCTCAATTATAAATTCAAGTAAGCATTCAAACATGCAAGTATGTGATTTTCTTCTAGGACACTCGAATCAATTCGGATTCAAGTTAATCGTACTATTGCATTCCAAAGTCGTCTTATACCTTTTCGTCGTTTTACAATCTTCAATCTGTAAAACAACAATCTCATTTAAAAACTCAATCAAACTTCTTCGATTGATAAATAAGAAAATCGATACTATACCGGCTCAAATCTTTCAAACTGATCAAAGCTGCAATCTCACAACTCCACTGACTTCGATTCAATCTAAATAAGAAGTCACAAGATCAATATCGGTATCAAAACCTCATCAAACTCGGTACAATCAAAACATCAAAACGATATTCCCAAAACTCAAACTGACGGCATAACGGCTATATTCTAACAAACTGGAAATGCAGACAACATAATATTAATCAAATAAACTCATTGAAATCAACAAACATCCATTCCAAATCAATCCCAACACATCTCAAAATCCACAATTTTGAAAATCATAAGAAAATTCAAATCAAATCCAATCGTCGATAGATCTTCGAACCGTCTTAGATATACTATCACAGTTATCTCAACATCATCCTCTCTGAATATAAATCAATTCTAAAGGCATCCAAAAATTCAAACCTCTCAGAATTAAGATAAACTTACTTCCAAACGAAGCACTCGTCGCTGTGATCGAAGATATCAACTCAGAAATAAATTTTGTCGGATGGATTGAGCTAAAATGGAAATCACAAAAGCTTGGAAGCTTTTTGGTCGCCTCTCATGGTGATGGCACGTTGAAGAGGATGAAGGAGAATGAATATAATGGCTAAGTCAAAGCCACACATATAACAAATCTCAATTTTGCATTTTAATCCTTAAAATTTCAGAAAATTGCAAAAAGATCCTTGATTAATTAAAAGTCACCTCTCGAATTCTAAATCACCGAATATCTCAAATAACATCAATTAAGATAAAAACGGGGCGTTACAGTATGTGTAATTGGCAATAGGTGGGACGAGTTCGAGTCAGAGACAACATGAATAGATTGAGTTGGGAATTATAGAAGTGAGGACTTGGTTTTAGAGTCGTTTGTATTTCGAACTCGTTGTATCATGTATTGTATTTCCAATCGTAGAACCTAGAGTTGTTGCATGTTATACTTTTGAGTATTTGAGAAACTTTGAACTATCATGTACTGTTTTAAGCGATTGTATGGATTATGCATGTTGAAATGAGGAGTTTGGAATTGGAAGTGTGTTTGCTTGATCTGCTGCCTGTGTTATTTTTCAGAAAATTTGCAAGGCACGGACCCCGTGCTTACGTCTGTGTATGGGTCCTTGTACCTTCGTATTCTTGAGTTTGCTGATTTTGTTCATGCACGGACCCCGGACATTCATCCGTGCACGGGTTCGTGTGAAAATTGTTCGAGGCAGAATCTTGAAGATTTTGAAATGTCGGGCACGGGAGGGTCCACGGGGTCCGTGCATAAAACATAGAGTTGGGTTTATAGTGCATTAGTTTCGCAAGGACCCATGCACGGAGGGTGCATGGGGTCTGTGCATTTTTGTAGTCTCCGAACCCTTGGCTACAGGTTAATTAACGGACCCGGGTACGGAGGGTGCACGGGGTCCGTGCATGCTTATTTTAAAAAATATATTTACCTTTTGGGTTCGGACTCTCAGTCGATTATTGAAAGATTTATTTTGATTAGATGATTAGAATCAAGGTCCTTACAATGAGCTTCAAGAAAATAGTGATATTGATGTTCATCAAATTTGTTCAAGTGATAATGTAGCTGAAATATTTACAAAGGCATTGCTGACATTAACATTCAAAAAATTGGTGCACAAAATATTGATGCATCAGTTAAATGACTTTAGATGATTGAGATCAGTGGGAGCATCTATTGTTGTACTCTATTTATCTTTTTTTAAGTTTTTTTCATTGTGTTTTTCTTACAAGGTTTTAACGAGACATTACTCAAGCCTCATATATATATCTCTCTGAAATGATTTGTTGATTTAATAATCATGCCAAGTTGGTTACACCCATACTTCCCAAACCAGTATCATATCCACCTTCCAGGAATCTCCTAATACCAGGCGTGAATATCACATGGGAGGAGCAGGGCACTGGACTGATAGATGTTACAATCTGAGACACAGGGTGCAAGATCTTATTGACAAAGAACTTCTGAAGTTTGAACCACCGGAAGAGAAGCCGAGTGTGATGCAGAATCCGCTTCCCTCGCATGGGAATGATAATGCTGGTCCATCTAGTAATGCAGTCAATGGCCAGAAGGTTATGTTCGATTCATCGCAGCTCATCACGCCTCGTGGAGCCCGAGTTCGAGTGCGTTTTGAAGAAGAAGAAGCTTCGCCCGAGGTAGCCATGGTAGCTCACAACAAGCAAAAACTCACCAAATAGAGGAAAGATGTCGCAATATCGGTTGTTACCTCTTTAAAAGGTAAATCGATGTCGGCATTTCAGTTGGTTGCCGCATATACGCTGAAGGAAATGCTATCGTGCGCCCAGACGAACTCTCTCTAGACACCAACCATTTATATAAATAGGATTCATGTGCAGCTAGGGGACTTAAAGTACTAATGCTCTCTCCAAAACTAGAAATTGAAAGAGGGGAATGAAGGGATAATAGTCGAAGGCGGACTAGGAGCTCTGGAAGGCATTACCCCTGCTACAGTTGACGGTCCTAGTTCTGTTACAGTAAGAGCTGTTGCTGGAATAAGCAGTGACTTGACTGTTGGAGGAAGAACCGCTGCTAGAAATGTTCACGTAGAAGATCCTATTTAATCTGCTGGTATAGACGAAGCTCTTGGGATCTTATCCGTTTCGGAGGTTGGAGGAGGTTAATCAATAGGGGAATCAGTTGGTATTGAATTTTCTTCTATAAATTTATTGTTTATTTTATGGACATCTTATATGCATTTTTAAACCAAAGAAGGATCTGACTCAATTCAATAGAAACTTCACTTCTACCCTGTATGGTATTTTTTGGAGCTTAGTCCACTAGAAAGCGTATTTTTTCGCGCCTTTCAGGAGTGAGTTTTAAAAGAGAAGGAGAACGCCTTGAAAAAGGACGATTTGGCTTTGAAAGGAAGAATTGTTTTCGAATAAGCTCACTAAAAGAAATATATAAATCAACAACACTCAAAAGACAACGGTTTTATGCTAAAATCGTTGTCTTTTGCCCTTTTACAATGATTTTAATTAAAACCGTTGCCTTTGAGCATTTTTTTACAGTTAAAGACAACAGTTTTTAAAACACCGTTGTCTTTGAAGGGTAAAAGACAACGGTTTTTAAAAACTGTTGTCTATTAGCGGTTTTTCTTGGGCTACGACAACGGTTTTTATGAACCGTTGTCTTTATGCGTTTTTTTAATATCAAAGAAAACAATTTTTTTATAAAACTGTTGTCTTAATTTTTTTTAATTTAAAAAATAATATATTTTAATCATACATGTAATATACATATATATACACGTACTTAAACGTTTAACAAAAAGAAAACAAAAAGGGAGAGAAAGAACCATTACGAGTTATGACCTTACCCGATCCAAACCCATCGCCCCCCTATTCATCTTCGTCCTTGCGCCGCCGCCACCGCCGTTATCGCCTTACACCACCAAAAATGGTTCGGCCGACCATGACTCACCTACCCCATGACTTGTACCTTCCATTTTAGCTTTGAATAGCAAAAATCAAACCCTAAATCGTGCGAAAAGAGGCGCTGTTCGTGACCTATTTCTGCGCGTGATTTTCTCTTCATTTTTGAGCATATTTTGGGTCATTTCTAAATTTCTGACTTAGATTCAAAGAATAGCAAACCCGAAACTTTCAGTTCAAAATAGCGGATCTCATTGTGCACCGATCGAAGAGAATGGCGGTATGCATTCAAAATTTTACTTGATTATTGCATGAAAGCCTTTGTTATTTACTATATTAGGGTTCTATGTTTGTTCGACATATATCGTCTTATTATTGAGTTTGTCTGCTAAAATTGATTCAAATTTTGGGCAGAACAAGTTAATTTCCGTTGCAAGATTCATTTTGAAGCTTCGATTTCATTCTCGAGATATGCATTCTTGCTTTTGATTGATGAAGATTCTGTTCCTTTTCCTTTTGCACTTTAGAACACCCATATTTTTACTGGGTTAAGCCAGAGGTTTTTGATTTAGTGTATGGAATCAGCAAGACAAAGTTCAACAAGAAGGCTTGCAGGTCATACAAACCTAAACCAATTTCCCTTCTTGTTTTGGCCTAGTTGAAGTGTGGTTTCTGATTATGGTGTTTAGAATCTTTTCGATCAAAGTAAATGCCATGTTTTCATTTCTCATTAAATTTCTTGAATTTAGTTGTTGTACGGATACCATTAAAGCTGTGTATGGAATAGAGTCGGAGGAGCTGCAGACTTTCAATCATGCTGATTGGTCTATTTTTAAGTCTAATTTTAGTTTTTGCATTTCCCTGTTTTTAGGTGCAGTTGAACTTGACCACTTACTTAATTGTTGTCTCAATCTAGGAGGATTTACAGCCTTGGTATCAGCGGCCTCAATGCAAGATCAAGTTAAGGGGATTGTAATGTTAAACACTGCAGGACAATTTGGTAGTGCCGATGATGCAACCGAAGAATATGAAGAGACACTCTTGCAAAAGATTGTGTTAAAGCCTATAAAAAAATCCTTTCTACGTGTCTTCCTTCGATTTTTGTTTTGGCAAGCGAAGCAACTAGCCCGCATTGAGTCTGTCTTGAAAAGCGTATGTCAATTCGGTGCTACTAACCCCAGAAGCATTCAGCATATTATCTATTATTTCAATTTTACATCCTTAGCTGCTGTATGCTTTAGTGGGCACAATATGCATGTGATTCAGACATTCAGTTTCTATGCCATTGAAATCGTGAAAGTATTGTCTAGATGTGTTAAGTTGTGATTGGAAAAGTATGAACATTGGGTGGACTAAATTGTTAGGATCTAGGTCTTGTATTCCTGGTGAAGTTGGTGATTGTGCAACTTTTTTCTGTATGTTAAGCTCGAGATCTTTTGCTGAGGTAGAACTCTTTCTAGATTTACAAGATTGAATTGAATTTCTATTTTCTTGTCTTCTTGTATAATATGCCAAGAACATATGAATGCTCTTGTTAGCATGTTTTTATCAGTAAAGCATGTCACAACCACAATTGTGCTTCTTTTCTTTTCCTTTTTTTCCCTCCATATTTCCTGTGTTCACGACATTTAGTGTATATAATAAACTAGTTGGCTTATTGTTGATTATGCACGCATTGAATTTTGAAATGCATCTGGTGTCACTATATTTTCTACAGGCAATTGCAGATAGAGGGCTTGAGCTTTTGTCAACAACATTTATATTCAGTATATTCGTAAGTTTTTGGTGAACCTTTTGTTTCATTTATTCAAATGAGGGCTCATATTCTAATTATGGTAAACTTGACTGATTATCTTTAATCTAGTAAATATATGTAATAGATTTGTTGGTGTTGAAATATAACGTTGAGTTGCATTTTCCAACATTTTAGCTGAGAAGTCATATTATTGGTGTCATCCAATCACAAAGTGACGCTGAAATATTGAAATTTTATTAACTAGTGTTGCATCACATACACTCATGCGAATCCCAGTACCTTATTTCGACTTAAAGACCACTTTCAATCATTCTGCGATCATAAACCTTGTAAATTTTGACAATATTGTGTCTCCTTTCCTGTACATCACTAGTGTTTCGTTCTGAATTCTGATAGTGTTTGTCCATGACAGGTGACGTTTCTTCTCTATATATCTGGCTATAATTCCCGTTCACAAAGTTCTTCTTTAAAACCTCGAGTCATCGGGAACTTCATTCATGACTGGTAAATCATTCAATTTGTCACATGAAATCTCTAAATTATTATTGAAATCAAATATTATAGTTTCCCCTGAAGAGATCTTCCAAGAAGTTTTTATTGATCATTCAAGCTCCAAGAACTATTTAACATTTTCTTTTCTACTTATTTTTTTTATACACACAATGCTTTATTTACTAAATTTATAGTGTGACCCTAAGGCTCCGCTTGGATTGAAGTATTTCAAATCCATGAATTTCAAATGCATTTTTGTTGTTTAGAGAAGTAGCACCACAAACATCAAATCAACTTCTTTTATGTTTATATAGTAATTCATGGTAGTTATGATGTATTTTAAATGCATCCAATAAAGTGGTGATTTAAAATCCTTTTTAATCCATCTAAGTAATGTGTAAATAATTAAGTTATGAATTTGAGATTTTTCTATGTTTCATTGTTAACACTACAATTATAATCGAAATCCATAGATTTGAAATACTTCAATCCAAGCGCAACCTAAGAGTTTTCTGCATTTTATGCTCATGCATTCTTATGTCATACTAAAGATGGTTTGGGATACAACTAAATGCTTAGTTCATGGGAATTGACCTCAAGTATGTTTCCAAACCTAAGATGCTAGCTAGGTGTCTTGAAATTTTCACAATCTTCATAACATACTTAGCTATTAGTGCTTTTGGCAGTTTCTCACCAGACTCTATTTTATTTTTCTTTTCTAGTATACACTGTATAAATCAGTAACAATCCTTTGCAGTTAACGCCCTTTTGATTGGAAGAAAACTATTGTTGATCAGCTTTTTTCCATCATGTCTATGAGTGAATGCGATTGTGATTTCCTATGCTTATACATAGCCACCTTTATCTCCTCACATGGTGGAATTGGCCTGTATATTATTTAATTTAATGTTATCCAATATCTTTGTAGATTTTACTTTGTTAGAGCTGTATGATGGTTTGGCTTCTTATAAACCTGTCTGTTCTTGAAAAATGCATTCAAGTGACTGACTTAAGCCGAGCAATGATACTCTACAAGCTATTTTGTGTGGTATGTTAGAAAAAATTATGTTGTGTTTGTTCTTGAAATTGTTTAATACTTAGAATTTTGTCTTTTGTTTCCTAATACTGGTATACATTCTGGACTACTTTTTCTTTGAAGAGTACATGGCCTCCACGTAAGTATCATACTTTCCTCTTGTATGTGAAAACCTTTCAGACCTGTCTACTAGTTTTATCCACACCTATTAATTCCCTTAATCATTTATCACATTTATATCACTGCTATTGTTTATGTATCATCATTTGTTAGTCCATCATATATATCATAGAATAGTTCTCTTGCTCAACCTCACTCTCATTAAATTAACTATGTTTTTCAGAAACAATATATATATATATATATATATATATATATATATATATAAGTTAACTAGGAATGTAATTATAGAGATTGAATACGTTGGGGTCAAATCGAGCTTTTTAAAAGTTTCAAATTTCTCGAAGAAATTTCGCGTTCTTATTGCTATGATACTGCTGTCAGAGATAGATGCCATGCTATGATACATGACTTTAGGTGAAGAGCTCTCAAAAAAGCAAGCTGCTCAGGAATCTCAAATTAAAAAATTAAGGGCACAGGTATGCACATATATAATGATAGATATTTTATATTCGAGCCTGATATTGTTGTTTTTAAATTTTTAACATGAGTTTGTTCTATTATACCTTCATCTCTACTTTTCTGGAAACTAGATCAGAGAACTTGAGGAAGAGAAGAAAGGATTGCTTACAAAGATTCTGAAGCCACAAAGTGTTATCGACTTTCGTTAATAATTTGATTTGAACTTTATTTGTAATTTTCTGTAGTGTGCATTGCATTAGAATTTAATTCGAGTGATTTGTAATACTAAAAAATTGTATATTAAATTTTATTTTTGAAATTTGAAATTTTGGTTTATTTATAATATTGAAATTTGTATATAATTTTTTATTATTTTTTGTTTTTTATATGAAAAACGACAACGGATAAAATCCGTTGTCGTAGGGGGTCTAAAACTGTTGTAACTGATGGTATTGTTAAAAGCACGCTCATACGACAACGGATAAATCTCTCAAAGAAAACGGATTCGCGCTTTCGACAACAGATAAAATCCGTTGTCTTTAAGGGCCTACGACAACGGATAAAATCCGTAGGGGCGTACTTTTAACAACACCATCAGTTACAACAGTTTTCAACCTCTATCCGTTGTCTTTTTTGCGTTTTTCTTGTAGTGGCTGTTTGAAGGAATTGAATCCATAGTAGAACTACACCCATGCACAAAAGAGTTCATCCTTGAAGAGCAGGTATATTAGGCATAGAATCGGACGACGGAGCTGTGAGACTTATGTTATGTTCTCGCATCCGCAATCGAAAGGAAGAGTGTTGTAGATAATTTGTTGTAAATGATCGTTGATATTAGATTTTATTTCGAAATATCATGTTATCTACTATTCAAATCTGTAAAAGCACTCTATAAATAAAAGCTTCTGATGATAAATAAATTATTTCTATTCATTGTCTTATCTCCATATTCTTTATAATATTTCAAAACAAAAACTACATTAATCAAGCCAATGAAATACAAAATTTACAATCACGATAATTAATTCAGGATAATTCAAGCTAATGATTTGTTACAATTAAATCATGAATTAATAATTAATTCTTATTTATTGCATCACAAATTCACAATTAATTTTTTTTGCGAATAATTAGAAGTAATTAATCAACAATCAATATTTATTTTCTTCTGAATCCCACTTGTGATCGGAAAAGATAATATCCATGCTGTTGCTGCTGCTACTGTTAGAATTAAACATGGCATCCGCCATATCAACCACCGGCAGCAGGTAGTCGTGGAACCTAACCGCAGGCGGCCCCACCCCTGCCATCGCGGCCGAGCTGGCAGACCGCAGAGAAGAAGAAAAGAGCGGTGGTAGCTGAACTCCGGCAGTGGTGGTGTCGATGGCCGAAATTGACCCTTGATCCGGCGGCGGTGCCACGGCAGAGGGGGCGGTGGAGGAAATGTGGCAGGTGTGGGTATCTCGATATGTTACTTCGAATATGAAGGGATCATTGTTTAATCGTTGGACTTGTTTCTTGGCAGGGCAGTCGTAGAATTTTTGGTGTGTACATCTATAGTAACTCCTGTCATTGAATTTTAAAATAATTCATTTCTTCAGGAGTGAAAATTCTAAAATTGATCTAATAAACAAACTAGTATTAAATAATTTTTTTGACGGGTTAGTATTAAATAATTTTATAACATTATTTTATAGCATCGTGGTCGTTGCATAAGCACTTTTCAGCCTACAGACTAGACTCGAGTTGAGAAATGACAAAAAAATATATAAATGAAAATTATAAGATTAAAAATAAATTTTTTTACATAAATAAAAGTGGTAAAAATACAAAATTACATTAAAAAATATAATATTTCTGTATAATTTTTTAAAACCCTGCAACCTTGTTCTTTGCGAAATTAAATGTATAGTATTTACACGTGAGACTATGCTTAAAAATTGAATACAAACCATACAAATAAAATATTCTTCTATATACGGCGCAATGATTAATAATTGACAATTTTCATATATCATAATCTTGGTAAAATAAAATAAAATAAAAAATTATATCAAATACCTTAATTTGTTAAGTAAGCACCTCTGTCCAATTGGTGCAGCTTAATTATATGGTCACACAATTTTAATTTTATGAAACTAATATTTTATTTGACCGACTCATAAAAGATAACTTTTTATACTAAAATATTATTTTTCGATTTAATATGAATCGGTTTAATCCGTCTCA
This sequence comes from Henckelia pumila, assembly GCF_033568475.1. NCBI lineage: Eukaryota > Viridiplantae > Streptophyta > Magnoliopsida > Lamiales > Gesneriaceae > Henckelia > Henckelia pumila. Next base: position 216,939,685 of record NC_133123.1, read on the forward strand.
CACATATAGATTTATTAGATTGTCTTACAAGAGACCTATTATATTTTTTTAACTCGAATAAGTTCAACGATAATTAAATATCTTCATCAATTTTTTTGGAAAAATATATTAATATGATCAATAATTTAAAGCTTATGTTTAGCAAAGCATTCCCTCGATCATTTAAGTTTAAAATCTAGTGATTTATAAGATAAAAAACTATTAGAGTAATTTAATCAATAATAATAGATGGAAAAAAATATTTATATCTCAATTTCTTGCACCACAAAATGTAAATATTTAAATAATTTTCGATCCACGACGCTTTTTTGTTCAAACCAGTGTTTTCAAAACCGGACAGAACTGGCTGGTTCGATCGGTTCGACCGAGAACCGGTCACTGATCAGGTCCTTAACTGTAAGGTCCAAAAAAATCCACTAAATCGCTCATGATGCTTTTAAGATGATTTTTATGATGTTGTAAGTTTAAATTATTTTTAAGTTATGAATTATGAATATGATTTCATGTCGACATATATTTTATTTTAATAATTTTGAGTAAGTTTACGGTTTCAGGCTGAGTTTGATTTTGGACTCACGGGACGAGGCCAACCAATGAACGAGGTGATAGAGTACATTTTTATGAGATTTTTAAGTATAATATTGATATGCTTATTATGTATGAGTCGGGGGATAGTATTTTTATCAGACGAGTTGGTACGGGTGACTGACTGCATTTTAGAGATGAACACACATTACGTATTGAATGATCATTATCCTATCTATCTACCCGGTTTTCCACCCCATTACTTCTCATGTCCCCTTGTTCCCTTGACTCTCACTTCTTCCCTATCCTCTACACGATTCCTTCCCCCTTCTCTCCATTCTATCATTTTCTCCTTCTTGTTTCTTTATTGAACCTTCACGGTTCTTCAAGATAGTCACAAGACAAAGTTCCAAATCTCGTTCTTGGTGTGGTTAGCTCGTTGCCAATAATCCGAAACAACTCCGTCTCCATTTCAAGGCAAGTACAAATTTAAAAGATTTTGAAACTCATTCAAGCTATTATGTATTTTGATATGAATTGAGGTATGTTGAGATATGTATGCATGATTTTCATGAATTTCAAGAGCACGCTGTTATGATTTTACGAGATCGTGAAGCGTAGGTTGTTCTTGTCAAGTTCTTGAATTGATTCAAGAGGTTCATGTTCTTTTAAGATTTTAGTGTTTTGAAGTTAGTTAACCCATGTTCAATTACAAGAAAATGAGTTTTGATGATTTATGTAGTTAGGATTTTGGATAAAAGAAATTTATGTTTGAAATTTGAAGTGTTGAAGTTGTGTTCGGTGGCACCGGATTACCGACACTTGTTATAATTTTGAGAATAAAATTATTGTACCAATCCAAATTATATGATGCCAATTATATTTGAAAACTAACTTATTTATCTACAACTTTCATGTTTTGAGTTTTGTCAAAATCATTTTGGAAGAATGGTAAAAAACGCCCCGCATTGTGTCGAGCGTTTTGAATTTCCGGCAGTAACACATCTAGGGAGAATGAGCATAAATTTTTACTGGAAACTCCAATTGAGGTGAGATTTTCGGAATTAGAAATTCAAGATCAAGCGCTACAACTTTAATGTTTACCACTTTTCCAAATTCCGATTTCAAAATAGAGTTTCATCGCCTGCAAAATGCCACTCCAGAATGGGTCTCGCTCGAGCACGAGTTAGTGCCACTCGAGCAAGGATGTTTCTGTCCCAAAATATTGTCATGCATGGTTTTAAGTTCTAAATGCATGTTTATTATGTGTGAAGGTGTTTTAAGTATATTTAAGAGTTCCTATCCAAAAAGTTTCATGTTTTACGATAAGAACGAAAATAACAAGTTACGTGGATCGATTACGTTATGTGATGCATGTACATGTCTATGTTTTATTCATGAAACCTACGTTCAATATGAGAGTATGATTTTTAATCATATATGATATGCATAAAGTTATTAAGTAAAGTTTTATGTTCATGAAACAAAAGTTAAGACAAAAATTATGATGTTTCAATGATGCTTCGCAATGAATGACATGTTATGATAACACAATGAAAAGATGATGGAATGATATGATGAATGATGTATGATGAAGCATAAAGGATTTTGATGTCTTATGTGTCTTTGTGGTGGCAAATACGGGAATGATACTTTGGGATGGGCGCTGGAGGGACTTTTCCAAATCTACGGGACTGGCACTTCTGGATAAGCTCCGGAGGGGCCTTTCCAATTATGAGTTAAGCGATGGAAAGACACGGGACTGCCACTTCGGGATAAGCTCCGAAGGGGCCTTTCCAATTACTTTTTGATCAACATGAATGATGAGAACGGGTCTATCAGACGGTTGCCATAAATTTCACATAATTCGTCAATTAAGAATGAGTTTATGTTTATGTCTATGTCTATGTTTATGCCATATTATATTCAAAGGAAATTTTAAAACTTATGATTTTATTGCATATTCTTGATGAGTCTTTAAACTCACTATGCTTGAATGGTGCAGGTAATGAGGATGACATTTATGCATACGTCGATGAGTTTGATGTCGGACATGAGGAGGAGCCAAGAGTCGAGCCGACAGGAGATGCATGAGTGTGTTTGTGTTGAGTTTAATGGAACTGAATATTATTATGTTTGAGTGAAGAAAACAAGTTTTATGTTTGAAATTGTCGTGACTTGGTTTGTAAACAATTTGAAATGTTTTAAGTAAGGTTTGATGTATGCATAAATCATTTTAAAAAAAATTTCTTTTTCGTGTTTATATAAGGTCATGTTAATTGAGTAATGTCCCCATCGGTTGGGGGCGTTACAGTAACATTCCCAAAAATTATTTTAACGGTTGAACCGCCCAGAACCGATCGAAACGGTCAAAAACCTGCCCCAAGAACCGGTACCACCGGTATTTCAAATTTTTTTAAAATAAAATTAAAACCTTAATTTAATATTTTATTATATATACATGATTATTTGGAATTTGTACATCATTAAAAATATTATTTTAGTATGATTAAAGTTTTTTTAATTCATTAATTTATTATTAAAAATTTATATAACTATAATTAATATTTAGAATATATTTATATCGTTATTTATTTTTCAAACTAGGATAAATATTTGTTTTTGTCTATTTATATAAATCTTTTAGGTTATTAAAATTTAAAATATACTATTAATTATATTATATTATATAAATGATTTTTCGGTCCGACTGTCCGGTTAAAAGATCCGATCTGTTGGACCTTTTTTTTTAAGGTAGACCGGTTCGATCACCGGTCCGATTATAAAAATATTGGTTCAAACTTGAAACAATTCGTGTGTCTATGGTCAAACTATATTTTCAAATCATCTTGAATCGAAATATTAGTTAATTAACTTTTTCTTTTTTGGTTTTTTCGGTCTACAATACAATTAATTCGTTGAAATGTAAATTTCCTCAACACGTTTCAAGTAATTGGACTCGGCCATAGATTTGAACCATTATATATTTATATATATATATATATATATATATATATATATAAACACACACAATATATGTAGTACTCCGATCTTATTTTACAAGATTAATTGATCTAATCATTTTAGAATTAATAAAACATGATTTAAGGGATTTTTATATGATTAAAGGACCAAGAAATCGGATCAAGAACACCATAAAATGATTAGTGGGCTTAATTGGGCTCAGAGAGTTCGGATGGTCCGATGGGTTCTGAAAATACGAAGCAGATCGGATGATCCAATGGAGATCGGACGGTCCGAACTCAAATTGACAGATGTTCAATTTCAGTCAGATAGATGATGTCATGGCTGAGTCACTGAGCCGATCGGACGATCCGAAGAGGCGTTCGGAGCGTCCAAACTCGCATGCATACAACGTGGACACCATGCCAGATCGGATTGTCCGAAGTGGGGATCGGATAATCTGAACTTCGCCTATAAATAGGGGCGAGATTTCTCATTTTCATTGCACTCCGAAAACTCTCCTCTCCCATTATGACTCGATTTTAAGGGATTTGGGACTTTTTTATAAAGAGTTGGAGTAGGTTCTAGTATATTTTTATATAACGGACAGTTTCCATAGTAGTGTCCAAGAAGCGGAGCTTTGGCGAGGTGTCCAGGGAATGTAGCAAGCCTGTGTGCCCAAGCTCAGGGGCATTCGACATCAGCAGGCTGACGACGGATGAAAGGTATAGCTCTAGCTCCTTGTAGAAAATTGAGAGTATGTCATAGTCTTATTAAGGTTTTTAGAGTATGTTAGATGATGCATGATTATTATGAATTCTAGTGTTGTATGGTAGGCTTGGAACCTAGATGGGGGCTTCTAGGAACTGTCTTAGAATGGTACGTAAGTACTGACTGAGATTGCCAGCGGGTAGGCAAGTTTATGTGTTTTATTTATGTTCCATGATTATTATGGATGCATGATCCATGTTTTATTGCTTTGAGATATTATGTTGCATTTCCATTTCATATTGAGCTTAGATATTCTTCGAGATAAGCCTGTGTTATAGGGTGCCCAACCCTTGTTAGGACGTTCTAGGGCACGGAGAGTCACTCGACCGATTGGTCGTTCCATCTCTAGTGTTTTCGGGAGACATCCTAGGTCCGCGTCCGGTTAGGAGTGAGTGGTTGGGTCCAGTGATTTGACTCCCCGAGGCTACAACTCATGTCCTATGCTCTAGTCTGAGCAGATTCTGATTTTTCTACCCAGATATTATTTCTCGGTCATTATATTGAATGCATCATATACGTATGTTTACCCGTACTAGCGTACTGAGCATTTTATTATCACGTACTGTTATTTTCTGTTGTCTGGACACCTCATTCGACGGGGCAGTTGCAGGTATTTTTCCTAGAGATCTGGAGATTGGGTGGTGACCAAGGCAGGATTGCAGGGTCAGCCACTAGGTTTTACCTTGCTGGTATTTTAGTTATTTGAGTTTCCGCGGTATATATCTAATTCATGCTGATAGTTGTGTTTGTGTTGCATGTTTTAATGTCATTAAGTTGTTGTTTTGCATTCATTTATGTGCTTTAATTATGTATTTTGTTCTTATTGCATATTTTGTGTCTACATGATTTGTTTCCCGGTTTTGCCGTGTAGGTTGTGCGTTTTGGAGGACGTATGGACAAAACCTTGTAGCAAGGGAAATGCTGCAAATATTTTGTAGGAAATTACTTTGACCGCTCGATCTACAAATATCTACCGATCGAGCGATCATGTGAAGGAAAAAGCAGATTCGAAAGAAAAGTTGGCCGCTCGATCGGTTAACTTCTACCGATCGAGCGGCCGCATGAAGTTTGAAGAACAATAGTATTGAAAGTTTGGCTCGCTCGATCGGTCAATCCTTACCGATTGAGAGAGCGGGTCTGTTCGGGAAAAGTTTTTAATTTTGAAAACTCTTTTATTTTGGACTTTAGCCTTTTATTAGGTCTTCTATTCCGTTTTGTTAGATTATTATCAGATTTTGAAGGCTTAGAACACCAAGTATTCCTTGGCGGCAAGGTTTTGTTCTGTCTTCTCTTAATATTTTTTTTTCTTTTGATTTTTCTTCGGTTTTTAATGAATCGTTGGGGCTAAACTTTAGAACTTGGTTGAGGAAGACGAACCCTTGATTTGGTTTATTCATGAGATTTTTATTTTCAGTGTTTGATTATCGAGTATCAAAAGTTGTTCTGATTTATTTCATGCTTGTATGTGAGATTTTTGGATTGATCACCCTAGGATTTCGCTATACAATCTACTACTAAATTAGAATTCAAATCCGTAATTGTTTGAATCATCTGATTTGCGAAGCAACTATGATTGATATTTTCCGCTGGTGCATTTGTTAAATTATAGGAACAACAATTGACTAGATTAAATAGAATCGCTGGTATTTATGTTGTCTAGATTCATCAGTTTTACTCATTTGAATGCTACCTTAAATTTAAATCTAGATCGATGGTATCTGAGTTGATTTATTGGTAAGGATTAATCTAGAACGCTGGTGTCTAATTAACTAAGATTAAGGTGAAACAGAAATTTAATTTTCATGAATACTTGATAGGATTAATTATTTTTAGGTAATCAATGATTGAATGAATGATATCAAGGGTATAGTCGACCAATACCAATGCTTGTTTCTCATTGATTCTTTAGTATAATTTCAATCTTGCATGTTACTGATAAACTTGAATTTTAATTTACTTAAATTTTCAGTATTTAATCTAAAAACTCAAAAACCTCTTTCTTTTATTTTAGAACACGTTAAATTTTTCTTTTCTCGTGGGAACGATCCCTACTCACACTACTACGTATTTTGTTTATCTGATTGAGTCGGGTAATTTGGGCGTGACACGATTAAGCGCTACCACATGCCTATGTTTTTTATTAGTAGGTGATCACAGTGCGAGTCACTACATTTATGGTATGAGAGCATACAATATGATTCTTTGGAACATAGTATTGATATCGGGTTATCCTTTGTAAATTACGAGTTGAATTCAATGATGATAGAAGTACCAGGAGTTGGAATATCAAGGTACATAGGATTTTCCAAGATCGTCATTGCCAAGATTGACATCAAAGTTTCGTATTATGTGGATCCTAGCAGGATGGAGCTGGAAGAGAAGATCCAGTTTTGAACTCCAGGTACTTCTCAGAGTTGAAGGGAATGTGTGACGTATAATCATTCATTCTGCTTCGACCAAGGAATCCACCCCCGAAAATTCTCCACTACTAATTGGAGAGATTGTCAGAAGGAACCCAACAATATTGGAAAGATCCGGTAGACTAGAAAGATCTTTTAGATCTTGCGAGGAAAAGGTTTGCTGATATGCTTGTGTTGATGCTTTCATGTGTGGCAGACAGGAAACTTCACGTTCAAGATCACTAGACGGAATGAAAGAATTCGGCAAGAATTTAAATATTGTATGAAGTTTTTTTGTAAACAGTATTTCAGTTGTAAGCATTTGACTAAGATGTATTGATGATTTCAGACATTTTTATGTAACAGTTAATTTCATTGTACATATTTCAGTGTAATCTTTTGAATAAGTTGTTTATTACATGGGATTGTAATAAAGATTGTATAGAACCTGGGTTAGTGGTTCAAGTATTGTAATTGTAATCTTTGGGATTATCATGATTATATTGAATAAAGGATCACACATTTGTTTAAACATGTGTAAAATTAGGATTTAATTATGCATATTTTCAGTTGAATAGTTCTAGATGTATTACCTAGAATATTCTATCGAGGCATAGTGTATTCCAAGGATGATGTGTTTTCATCAGAGGCATAGTGATGAGTTATACGAAGTGATGTGGACTGTGTGGATATATTACTAGACGGAGAGGAAGTGCGACCCCCTGCTTGTATTACTCCGGGAGCCTTTCGTGCTTCAGATGGTGTCTGGAAGCTTTTCTTACTTCATATGGTTATTCAGTGGGAGGCTACCTCAATCTGGTGTTTTTCAACAGTCATAGTAATGGTATAGATATTCGATATTTGGATTCTCTCGTAAAGATTTAGTTGATACTGAGATTTAGTATACAAGGAAATTAGTTATCGTCTGACTTCGTCAGAGATACAGATGTTGAATTTATGCTGTCAGAATTAGTTTTGGAAGGAATTTTCCTTGACGAGGGGACCATTCTGAGCAGATAGGTTTTGTTTTTGATATTCTGATATTTCTAGACAGATAGATCTAGAAGGTGGATGGATTTCAACCAGTGGTTATTCGAAGTATCGTCTGACTTTGTCAGAGATACAACTTGACATTCCTTGTGACAAGGAAGATCCGGGATATCGGATCGGGGAAAATCTACTTTGGGCTTAGTTCATTTTGGTATCCATCTTGTATGGCCATAAGCAGTGATAGTAAGTTTGGATTGATACGGGATTGGTACCAGTAACTACCTTTAACAATCGTCTGACTCTGTCAGAAATAGGAATGTTGAGTTCAGTGCGAACATTTTAATTCCAAGAGTTAGGAATTAGAAGACTTATGACAACGAGATCAAAGTTGTTGATCGAGCCATGTAAGTTATCAATGGTCATTGGATTATCATCTGACACCATCAGAGATAAGAATAGTGAAACTTGTGGGAATTTTGTTATTCCAAGTATTTTGGGTTCAGATAGTTCTCGTTGAACAGAATCACAAAGATCATGGATGTTGATCAGTAGTATGAGGTTCTGATGAATCAATAATTCGTGAATAATAGACTTAACTGATTGATCATTTTGGGCTAAGTATGAGCTATGATGGATCAAGGATAATGGATGCGATTGCTAAGTCTAATCAGTATTGATTGAGATATATTGAGAATTTCTTAGTGTTTGGGAATTTCCAGAAATGTGTTAGTTCATCTTTTGGATTTTCTTCTGTTAAGAAGGAATGATAAAATGTAACATCTGTGATTTTGGGAACCCGATAAACCATGTTTTTAATAATCTGTGGCAGATACAGATGTTGTAACCCAAGAGTAGGGGAGATGATTGCTTCTTTTATAGAAAGATAATTTTTTTTGGAATGAGCATTGTTTGGTGATTAGAAACTGTTAACTCAGTTTTCAGATACTGAACTGAGAAACTGTTAATCGTTGAGAAAAACTGATAGGATGAGTACAATACTCTGGTATTCAGTCCTCAGAAATATTTTTGCAGTATTTCTGAGATTTCATTGTCAGAATTTGATCTATCAAGTGTTTGAATTTCAGTGGGTACTAATAGGATAACATTAAGTGTTTAGATATGGAAAAAGGACAACAACTGAGATCTAAAGTTACCAGGTCTAGCGGGATTGTTGTCACTGATTTTTCGAGATGTCTATTGGATGCGTTAGACCATTGATGTATATAGGATTGAACCATGGGTTAGCTAGATTGTTTTGATTTGAGGACTTCAAAAGGGAGGGATGAAATGGTTTTGTTCATCTAGTAGCGCAAGTCAGAATTCAGCAAGAAATTATTATTATCCGTGACAGGATAATCAATATTATTGTTTTAAGCATTATCTTAAGTTATGAGGTAGATGTCAATATTCGACCCATATTATTAGTACCAGGAATTTTACTAATCGACTTTTGAGTCAACATAATAAATATTGATATTTCCAAGAAGAGAACCTGAAGAGTTCAGGAAATCAGGAATTGTGGACAAAGATGTTGTCACATGTGTTATGACAAAGTGTTAGTCATTAGTACGAGAATTTTTTTGGTGTACAAAGACTTGAGTACTTGGTTTTGGTGGAAAAATATGAAGCGTTTTGTGTATCAGTATGTTTTTTGATATTGGGTGTGTCAACAGATTTAGACTGAGCATCGACAACCTGGAATTTTGTATCATACTTATCGATTCCTGAGTGGAAATGGGAGTTCTCACGATGGACTTTGTGACCCATTTGTCGGTATTCTTGAGAAATTATGATACTATTAGGGTTGTGATGTATCGACTCACCAAGGCATCACATTTCTTTTCTTGCAATCGAAACATCACTTTTGACAGTAGTGATTGATTACACATTCAGGAGATTCCGAGTTTTCATGGCATACCAGTGAGCATGGTCAGTGATAGAAATCCCATATTTGTTCCCAGATTCTGGTGGAGTATTTAGCATGTCTTTAGGACTATTCTGAGCGTGAGTACATCCTATCATTCAGAGACTAAAGACCATTCAGAGCGTAATACCTGTATTTTGAGAATATGTTATGTACCTACACTATGGATGTTGGTCCAGTTTCATAAGATTATTGAATAAATTCACGTACAACAATGGTTATCACTGTCATATTGATATGATAACATCTGAGACATTGTATGGTCAGCAATGTCATATTCCACTGTTTTGAAAAGAAGTGGGGAAATGACAAGTAGAAGGACTTGAGTTAGTCCAATAGACTACTGATATTGTTAAAATAGATTCGACATATGTAGAGTCATATGCAAACAGAGTATCCGAAGATATTGATTAAAATGATATCTTGTAAAATGTTCAGATTTAATAGAATGAATTACCATTACAAGTTCATTTCAGTACTTAAGACCTGATTTCGAGGACGAAATCTCTTAAGTGGGGGAGAATGTAGTAGTTCAGTCCTATTTTACAAGATTAATTTGTCTAATCATGTTATAATTAATAAAACTTGATTTAATGGATTTTTATATGATTAAACGGACCAAAAAATTGGTTCCAGAACACCCAAAAATGATTAGTGGGCTTAATTGGACTTAGAGAGTTCGGATGGTCCGAACTTAAGCCCATGATAGATCGGATGGTCCGATGGGTTTGGAAGATACAAAGCAGATCGGATGATCCGATGAAGATCGGACGCTCCGCTCTAGAGATCGGACAGTCCGAACTTAAATTGACAAATGTCCAATTCCAGTGAAATGGATGACGTCATGGATGATGTCACTACGTCGATCGGACGATCCGAAGAGGATTTGGAGCGTCCGAACTCACATGCATGCAACGTGGACACCATGCAAGATCAGACCGTCCGAATTGGGGATCGGACGATCTGAACTCTGCCTATAAATAAAGGCGAGAGCTCTCACTTTCATTGCATACCGAAACCTCTCCTCTCCCATTATGGCTAGATTTTAAGAGCTTTGGGACTCTTTTATAAAGAGTTAGAGTAGGTTCTAGTATATTTTTATATAACGAACATTATTCGTAGTAGTGGCCAAGCAGCAGAGCTTTGGCGAGGTGTCCAAGGGTCGTAGCAAGGTTGTGCCCAAGCTTTGGGGTATTCGACATCAGCGGACTGACAACGGATGAAAGGTATAGCCCTAGCTCCTTATACAAAATAGGGAGTATGTCATAGTTTAATTAAAGCTTTTAGATCATGTTAGATTATGCATGGTTATTGTGAATTTTAGTGTTGCATGGTAGGCTTGGATCCTAGATGGGGGCTTTTATGAAATGCCATAGAAAGGTACGTAAGTACTGACTGAGATTGCTAGCTAGTATGCATGTTGATGTGTTGTATTTATGTGCCATGATTATTATGAATGCATGATCCATGTTTTATTTCTTTGAGATATTATGCTGCATGTTCATTTCAAATTGAGCTTGGATATCCTTCGAGATAAGCCTGCGTTATAGGGTGCTCAACCCTTGTTAGGACATTATGAAGCACGGAGAGTCACTCGATTGACGGGTCATTTTGTCTCTAGTGTTTTCGGGGGACATCCTAAGTCCACGTTCGGTTAGAAGTGAGTGGTTGTGTCCAGTGGTTTGACTCCCCAAGGCTACAGCTCATGTCCTAGACGCCAGTCTGAGCAGATTCTGATTTGTCTACCCACATATTATTTCCCGGTCATTACATTGCATGTCTCATATACATATGTTTACCCGTACTAGCATACTGAGTGTTTTATACTCACGTCCAGTTATTTTCTGTTGTTTGGACACCCCATTCGACGAAGCAGTTGCATGTTGTTTTTCTAAAGATCTAGAGATTGGGTGGTGACCAAGCCAGGATTGCAGGTTCAGCCACTAGGTTTTACCATGCCGGTATTTTAGTTATTTGAGTTTCCGCAGTATATATCTGATTATGATTAATTATTGTTTAATTGCATATCTAAGTTTTTGATTAGAAGGTGATCACGGTGTGGGTCACTACAATATATATTGATAATAAAAAATAACCATATATGTTTTAATTAATTCTATTTTATGTTAAAAATTATAAAATTATTGTTATTTATTTATTTACCTTGGATAAGTGGATCCCATGATTTCTTTTTGACCATATTTTCTCCAAGTATAGCCATCCTCGGGGGGAAGGTCGAGATTTCCCATTATAGGAGCAGCCACCCTCTTCACTATTTTGTCACTTTCAGTATCCTTTCTGTTTCATTAAAAAAAATAAAGTAAACAAATAGTTCTATATGTATACTAAGTATTCAATCAAAGTCTCACATTGAAAGATCAAGAGAAAGATTATTTGTTAATATATGGAATGATATCACTATTGGTATTAGCACTTTTGGGTGATTCCAAAAGCAAAACCAAGAGGGTTACACACAAAGTAGACAATATCATACCAATGTTGAGATATCATGGGTTAATATATGGATTGATATCTCCATTGGTATGAGGTGTAGCGCCTAAAATCCAATTTACTAAGTCGCATGCATAAAATTAAATAAATATTATGATTATTATTTTTAATTTTAATTGATTTAAATCATTTATTTGATTTATGAGTTAATAAAATGTTAATTATTTATTTAAATGATTTTATTGTATTAACTATTTAATTAATGCTTTTAATTGTTTAATTTTATTTATTTAAATGATTTTATTATACAACCTATTCGTCTTAATAATTTTAAAGGTTTAATCTTGCTTATTCAAATGATTTTAACTGTCCCGCTTATTTATTTAAAATGACTTTATTGGATGGTTATTTAAATGGTTTTAAATGTCTAACTTATTTATTTAAGGGCTTTGATTGTCCAATTTATTTTAAATATTTTTAATTCCGCTTGTGTATTTATTTAAATAATTTTAAAATATTCAACCATTTTATTTAAATTATTTTAATTGTTTTTTTATTATTTAAATGTATATTATATCATTGTGACGGAATAATAATGAATTATGTACCTAAAGTTTTCATAGTTTCCCAAAAATATACTAACACTTTATTCCTTCAAATTATGTCCTTTTTTTTTTTACAAAAATGTTCCCTTATATGTCCTCCAAACTAAAAATTTTCTATAATACCCTTAAATTAAAATGTCATTTTAATTCTTCCCTTAGGCTCAAAAAATTGTATCAGAGCATAGGTAATTTTATTCAGACGTTATATTATTTATTAAATCATACTTCTCTTTGTTGAGGAAGAGATTTTCAACAAACCATGGATTCAAACGAGAGTTTGAACCAGAAGGATTTCATTGACATGAAATCTCATAAACAAATGAATGTATTTAAAATAGATTCTCTATAACAGAAGTTAAAAAGACTTGGTTCTTTTATACGCTCTGAAGAGATTAAGAAATATGATTTTTAATTCTCATTTTTTAGAAATTACACCAGATTCCTCTAAACTCTTCGGAGATCTTAGAGAAATTCAAAAGAAGGTACAATATTACAGCAATCAGCTGTATGAAATACCTCAGCAGATTGAAGAAATCCTTAAAAAACAAGAAGAAATTCTTGGAAATCTAAAGGATCTTCAAACAAAAATCATAAATCTAGAACACACCTCTGGTTCTAGAAAAAGAAATACAAGAGGAAGGTTAGCACTCTCGTTTGTTACCGAACCTTTGCTACATCAGAAAGGTAAAACCAAAATGGTTCAAAAACCTTTAACTGATGAAGAAATGATGATTAATCTTATAAAAGTAGTATCAGAGAAAAACACTATTTGATGACTTCTTTAGAGAGATTAAATCTCGAGGATCTACAAGATCTTGCAGATTCATTTGCGAATCTCAAAGTAGTAGATCTAAAAATGAATTTTCCTGAGGATGAACAACGCATAGGGAATCCTCCAAGATATGTGGTTAAAACAGAAGAACCACATAGTGAGTTCCATGTTGGGAAAAATTCACATCTAGCAAGAACCAGGTCAAGAAGGAGTAAGATACCAATACATCAAACTCCTTACGAAAAAACTGTTTGAGATCCGATACATCCTTACGGGGTTAAGTTAAACCTTGATGTTCTGGACTTCAAAAACAGAAAAGATCTCATAGATTATTGGACATCAGCTATGAGAATAGCAGCAGAAATTTTAGATCTCAATAAAGAAGGATTTATCAAACTTCTGGAAATGAGTCTAATGAGATCTGTTAAGATATCTTGGGGAATGACCATGCCAGAGACTAAAGAATCAGTCTTAGCAGGAGAATCTCTAAGCGAAATTGGAGGAAGAATGACCATCCTATTCAAGGCACAATTTATAGGAGTGGATTATTTTAATAATCAAGATATAGAGAAGAAAAGAAAGTATACTCAAGCTCTGTATAGTATCGAATTGCACGATATCTATTTAGTTGATGAATAAATTATATTATTCACTAAATAAAGATGAAATTCGGGAGTCGAGGAAAAAATAGCTATTCAGATATTTTTTTCAAAGATGCCAAGTCCCTGAAGAGAAATGTTGATAAAATAATAAGTTTCAGGTAATCTAGATACATTGGCAAGACGAACCTCTTTTCTTAAAGGAAAATTGGCAGAATGGTGTCATATGGCAGCATTACAAAAAACTACAAAAAAGATAAGGGTATTAATAAACTCCTTTATATTGTAGAGAAAATGATCTCCCTACGATTATTGGGAGTAGATCACAGGGATTTAAGGGTAAGAAATTCAGAAATAATCCCTACAATAAAAGAATGAGAAGTTCTTGGAAACTAAGAAAATTTTGGTCCAAACAAAAGGCCAGATCTTATAGATCGGGAAAAAGAAGTGGACCTACAAGAACATCCTCAGCAACAATCTCGTCGCAAAGAAGGGGAAGAACACCATCTAGAAGAACTTTTAGAAGAACTCATACAAGAGAAAGTGAAAGTTTCAAGGATTGCAACTGCTGGACATGTGTATCAAGAGGACATATATCTACAAACTGTCCAGAAAATGAGAAAAGGTGTTAAACTGTTTGAAGCAACACCAGATATGGAGGATGCGGTCTTCTTTGAAGATCTAGTCCAAGTATATCAATTTGAGGATATCCCCTCAGATGAAAGTATATACGAAGAAGATATTGTTTAGCCAAGAAGAATCTGATAATGAATCAGAATCAGGATCATAATAAAGAAGAGGTGTTTCGACATGAAACACATGAGAGTTTGGTGGAGTTTTTTAGTCAAACCACAAAATCTCATAATATGTTCCAAAGAATTATGAGAGAAAATCCAACTTTACAGAAGTACCATGGATTTTCGGCAGGACAAGTAGAAAGAGTCTGTAACGCCCTATTTTTATCTTAAATGAGTTTATTTGAGTTAATCGGAGATTACAGAGTTCAAGAGATGACTTGATTTTGATCAGGGTCTATTTTGCAAAATTTGGATTTTTCAGGGACTAAAACGCAATTTTTGGATTTGTTATATTATTGGCTTGACTAAGTCCTCTCCCACTATTCCTCCTCCTCCTCCTCCTCCAAAACGTGTTCTCTCCATTAAAGCTTGGGAACGCCTCTTCCAAGCTTTGTGATTCCGGTTTCCGGTCGATCCGTCCGTTAGAAATTAATTCTGAAGACAGATTAGCGATCACGACAACGAGAGCTTCGTTATACCGTAAGTATTTCTCCGATCAGATACGTTTTATTTTTTGGATGTTGTTAGAATCGTTTGAGATTCGAGTATGTTGTTCTTGACGGAGTTCTGATCGTTTATTATCTGTCGGTTTTGAGTTTGAGCGTCGTTCGGAATTGTTATGATTTTTGGAAGCCTTGTCCAAAAATTTTGGTTTGAGATTTGTGGGGTTGAGCTTTTGTTGTGGTCATAGCAATGTTATTGAGTTGATATCGATGTTGTACTGCTGTTTGTATTTTCGGTTTGATCATTTATAGCCATTATGTCGTCGGTTTGAGTTTTAGAGATTTCGAACCGTTTCGAGTTTTTGAAACTTGGCTATTGAGTTTGATCATCGTTGTTGATCATATTTTGTCTCCGTACAGATTCGGTTGGAGTTGTCGAGCAGGTGTTAGCAGCATTGGAT
Organism: Henckelia pumila; assembly: GCF_033568475.1. Classification (NCBI taxonomy): domain Eukaryota; kingdom Viridiplantae; phylum Streptophyta; class Magnoliopsida; order Lamiales; family Gesneriaceae; genus Henckelia; species Henckelia pumila. The sequence continues at coordinate 216,955,386 of NC_133123.1, forward strand.
CGTCAAGAGTTGGACGAAGATCGGTATAGAGATTACCTTGAGTTGTTGTTGTTGTTGTTTAGATTGTCTGATTTTTGATACAATATTTTGTTGTAGCTATCCAGAGTTGGAACTACTGCATTGAAAGGTAAAAGCAGTCTTCGTTAGCGGGATAGCATACTCGGGACAGCTGGTTCTCGAGTTTCCCTTAAAAGTCACATATTGCATCAATACTTGTTCTAAAATGTGGAACTTGTATTTTGTTGATTGACTGAACTCTTATTATGTGGCTTATGTTTATGTTTTGTTATGCATTCATCTTGAGCCAACTTTGATTTCAGCGGGCAGAACAAACCTTTTTGTTTAGACGTTTTGGGGGCTATACTGTGAGTGACCTGGGTGTAGAGGTTCACCTAGTGTCAGCATACTCCTTATAGTTGCACCAAAGTCTAGGGGAGTAGGATACGTGGCACCACCTCGATTGGGAGAGTCGGTGAGTCGTTACGTGATCTCATCCTCGGGATCCCAAAAAGCACAGCAGCAATCCCTTGTTTATCAGAATTGACATCCCGATTTAAAGGCATGCATTTCATTACGTTGATATTGGTTACGTTGTTACCTTGAAAGCATGTTTGTGTTGTATTACTTGTTATGTTTCTTTTACTGGGATTATCATTCTCACCGGTTTATCCGGCTGTTGCTTTGTTTTGTATGTGTACTTGGCAACAGGTGGGGCAGGATCGAGTCAGCGAAGACCTGGTTAACATCAAGTGGGAGAGTTAGTAGTGGGACTCGGTTTAGAAGTCGAATCAACATGTTTATCTAGTTTAAGATTGAAGAATGTTAGAACTCGAACTTGTTATGTTTGTTATTCGAATTTGTTTTTTTTTTCGGATTGTAATCTAGAATCGAAGCATGTGGTGTTGTATCGATTTAGATTCTTGTTTATCTTAGGCTTGATGAAAGCATGTTTGATTTTGTGTATTCTCTATACCTTGTGTTAATGGTTGTATTCGAATGCACGTCAGAAGCAAGCGCGGAATCTTTTTTTTTCCTAAGCATTTCTGCCCAGGCCTTCCGCGCGCGAGCAAGGCTTTCCTGGGGTCTCGGGTTTGTTGGCCCGCGCGTGCGCGAGCTCTGCACCTCGCACGGGCGCGAGCCCTTGGTTGTTATCGGGTTGAGAAACCTGCGCGCGCGCGCGCGAGGCGTTCTTAAAAAAAAAAACTTTTGATTACTTTTAAACTTGGGTTCTGCTTTGATTAATTGTTGTTTAATCCAAGATTAGTTGTTTAGAACCGAGGTCTCATAGAGTCTTAGGCAACCTGGGGCTTAGACAAAAAAGACATCATTTGATTTACAAAGTATAGAGAAGGGAAATGGCAATCCCTATGGAGTTAACGAGTAATAAAATAAAGATGTAGGTAATTCCTTTTGAAGAAATAAGAGAGGAATTGTTAAACATTTGATGTTTGTGATGTTGAACATCTTCCTTTAGGTTCCCGTTCGTTTCTCGTTTTAAAATTTCTGTCTTGTTGGTTTCATCTTTAGTGTTTTGATTGAGACAAGTGGATTTTAACAGTTATAGAAAGGGCATGCCGAAATTTTTTAAAAATTCGCATTTTGTTTTTATTTAAGTCTTATTTAAAGTAGAGGTTAGGGTCGTTTCATGAGGCCTTTTGGGTGATTCCAAAAGTAAAATCATGAGGGTTACAACCAAAGTGGACAATATCATACCAATGTTGAGATATTCGAATTCCATTGATTAACAAATGACCCCTTTTGTTGGAACGAGTCATGGTCTAGATCGAGCCATGTGGGAGGAATCCTCGAAATACTTAAACGAAAGAGGTAAGGGCTCCCGATAAAATATTTGATAAGCTCTCGAGAGGTGATGCTCCTGATAATTCATATAAGGCGTGCGCTTCAACGCGTTGACGAGGAGTGACCTCGATTGGAGGACGGATTGAGGAAGGCCTGTACCATGAGAATGATGGTGGGTCTTCATTTGATGGGTGGATTGTTGGGTATTCAATCAAAATCTCACATTGAAAGATCAAGTGGAAGATCAAATGAAAGATCAAGGGTTAATATATGGAAAGATATCTCCATTGGTGTGAGGCATTTTGGGTGTTCTAAAAGAAAAACCATGAGGGTTACACCCAAAGTTGACAATATCATGTCAATGTTGAGATATCTGAATTTCATTGATTAACAAATGACATCGTCCATGAGAACGAGTCATGGTCTAGATCGAGCCATGTTGGAGAAATCCTTGGAATACTTAAACGAAGGAGGTGAGGGCTCCCGGTAACAATCCGTGATAAGCTTTAGGGTGATGCTCTCGGTATTCATGTAAGGCGTGTGGTCCAACGCATTGAAGAGGATTGACGTCGATTGGAGGACGGGTTGTGGAGAGGCCCGGATCATGGAAATGATGGTTAATGGACTTCGTTTGAGGGCAAAATTGTTTGATATTAAACCAAAGTCCCACATGAATCAAGGAAAGATCATGAGTTAATAAATGAAATGATATCTCCATTGATATGAGGCATTTTGGGTGATTTCAAAAGCAAAACTATGAGGGTTACATCCAAAGTGGATATTATCATACCAATGTTGAAATAATATCTAAATTTCATTGATTAACAGTGTGAGAATGAAAATTTGATGTATGACACATACATTAATTTTGTTGATCATATTTGATATTTAAACATCAAGGTATAGGTCAACATGAAGAATCGTCTATGACACATTGTATATATGACTTTAAATCAATCTTTAGGACAGACATTGCCTTAAGATTACGATCTAATCAAGTCGAGAAAGTTTGTGAAGTTCGTGCAATTAATCAGTCGGGTTATATAGATTTCTGGTCGTCTATTTAGTTAAATGGGGACAATATTAGAAATGTCCATATGAGCACCAAAGAGAGCTCAACAAGAGTATCTAGCTACGACCATGCATCATCTCTCAATCTCATTATGCACTCAAAGTGTCCCGCACGGGTAAGGTGGAGCAGTAAATTAAACATGTGGAGGTAGCAACCTTAAATATTTATTTAGAAGTCAATGCTAGGCAATCACTGGTTTTGTTATATATAAAATAGACAGAAAAGAGAACATGTATCATTTCCTAACTCTTAACCACGCATTAGTGCGTGTGTTAATTTTATGACAATGGTAGATTAGGAAACATAGTTGATGACATCCAATACCACATTTTGAATAGGTATATAATACCTGCATTTCAGTAGAAAATTAACATAGGTGAAAGTTATAAGTCATAAAAGATATTTTATCATTCGAGATATTATTCGTGTGTGTTTGTGTTACCTCTTTCTTTGTCTAGACAAAATTCTGTTGGAATCCGGGGCCTTAATCGACATTTGCATCACCCGACCACTGGAACTCCCTACAATATCCATGAATCCAATACCTGCAGGCTCTTCCTGCGTCACTAATTTCATTCTACCGCTCTCATGCTCATGCCTGAGTTGGTGAAACATAAGGCTAGGAGTCGCCTGATCGAGACCGCAGAGCACAGCCCCACTGGATTTCAGCAATTGCTGAATCTCGGCACCAAAATCATGTCCGAGTTGCCGCAGCTCTTGGGAATGCCCAACAGTACTCATTTGCTCCCTACAAATTTTATCTTTGATTTTACTGAACATAGAAATGATTTCTTCAGATGATTTCAGGATGATTTCTGGATTGTTTGCCAAGTTTGGCAGGTTTTTTTCGAGATCTTTCGCTAACTTGCACCCATGATACAATAATGGCAAGGTTTCATCCATTTCTGGGGAACTTTTCCTTTATTTTCTTTGGTAGCTAGTCTAGCTAATTTGGGATGGGACAGTATAATAATTACGTACCAAATGTGTACATATATACAAATGTTACAAACATTTAGAGATGGAAAGAAAATGGTGAAAGCGATATATAATAATGGCAATTTCTTTCTTTATTTTTTTCTTAAGAGTACCAAAAATCGTCCTGTGAATTAACCTAATTAAATAAGGTTTTGATAGATTAATCATCCAAAAACTTAATTTGGTGTAATAATATTTTTAGTACTTCACTTTAATTTTTTTTCTACGGAAAATACTAAATTTGTTTTATGTAATGGGAACGCTTCGACTAGTACGAAACTAAAATATATATGTATATATATCTATTATACTCGACTAATTAGAGAATAAAAAATCTGTATATACCAAGTAATAGTATGCTAATTTTAAAAAATTTCGATTCGTTTTTTTACAAAATCATTCATTTGAATGAATCTAAATGAAACCATGTCTTTCACATCCCCACGGGTCCACGAGTGGGTTTCTGAGAGGGAATGAAAATTTTTTTTTGGAAAATTGAAATTCAAAGTATTTGCAGATTTGTTGAACACGTTGAGTCGAAGTGGAAGAAGCTTTAGAAGTGATGACTTGGTCATTGGTCTACAATTCTTGGTTTATTTTCATTTAAGTCAATCACATGACTCGGCCTCATTGAAAAATACAATTGGGACCATGAATATAAATTTTCTTGGGTTTGAAGGTGTGACTGTTTTTTTTAATATATATAGGTGTGATTGAATTTAGTTGAAACATAACTTCAATTACTTTTAATTTAGGCTCTTAGCACATGGTCACTTGTGTTCCATAAAATTATAAATAAGAATTTTATTTTTAAAAAATAATTTAAAATGAAAGTTATTTTTTTTAAAATTGAAATGGTAAAAGAAAAAAAAAATGTTATTATAATTATACTATAGTAAAATCATGTAGTTAGTTTGATAAGATGAAAAGTGTTTTAGGCAACTCCGAAATTATACCATGACTCTATATAATTAATATATAGTGCTCTTATATTTATATATATCCAAGTAGTCGACCAGAAGATTTGGGATAGCCTACTAATAATCGAATAGTTTAGATAATGAACTTCATGACTAGTAACCTATGTTACAAAACAAATCCAAAAACTCGCACTGTAGATGCAAAAAACAGGTCGATCATACCCGACCCGCCATCCACTACAAGAAAAACTTTCATTAACAACAGTTTTTTACTGTTGTCGTAGCTAGACCTTGAAATTGTTGTTATAAGCCGTTTTGTTAAAAGGGACACTCAAAGACAACGGTGAAAAACTGTTGTGTTTGAAGGAAAAGAAAAATGTTTTTCACCATTGTCTTTGAGCGCTTTTTTAACAACACATCTTTTAACAACAATTTTAATTTTTCAAAGACAACGATGAAAAATCGTTATTTTTTTTCATGTACAAAAAAAATAAAATAAAATTTAATACACAATTTTTTTGTATTATAAATTAATCAAAATTCAAAATTTCGAAATAAAATTTAATATAAAATTTTTCAGTATTATAAATAATTCAAAATTCTAATTATAAGTCAATGCACACTAGAAAATAAAACTATGCATTAATCTCGATGGACTTGTATAGTAACCCGATTATTGATTAAGCTAATCAACTGCCTAATCATTTTTAATTGGTCAAAACATGGTTAAGGTGTAACACCCGAAAAATTCATAAATCCACTCACGAGTATTAAAAGAATTTTAAATGAATTTTAAGTGATTTTATTTATTTATTAATTAAAAATCATGTTTAATTAAATTTTTTTGTGTGATGCATTAATGATTTAAAATTTGTGTTTAAAAGATTTCGTTTTATGTATATTGCATGAGATTTTACGTTTCAAAGTTGAGTTTTTAGGTGTTAAAATATATTTTTAAATATTTTGTTAAATGATTTAGTGTTATGAAATGTAGCAACCCAACCCAGATCCACTACCTAATCAGAGTTTAGAGAATAATTAAGCATGCATTAAATAAATCGTTGCGGAAGACTTAAATAAAAACAGACCGGCAGAATACAACCTGTTAAACAAATTCGATATACAACCCAATCGAATAAGCTTAAATAAAACCTACAGCTAATCCTGCTGTCTCCAAAGGTCACTGACCTCTCCAAGCTCCTGGTACTCAATCCTGCACCTGCACCTGCCCCGTCTAATGAGGTGTCCAAATACACAGAAAAGACTGGACGTGAGCGAATACGCTCAATAAGGAAATACAAGTAAACATACAAACATGATGCATGCAAATGAATATGACAAGGTATCCATATCTGGGATAACTGTATACAAACTGCTCAGAATTGAGCCTACGACATGAGTGGTATAACCCAGGAATCAAACCCTGCGTACACTGCTCATTCCTACTGGACGTAGACCGTATCCATCAGATGCCAGTGCCGGCTAACACGTCGGTCGCGGGGCACTGGGCATCAAACGTCCGAACAGGGCTGAGCGACCCTACATGGCTCATCTCAAAATATGTACAGGCACAATATGATATGTACATGCCGCATAATTATCCATGAAAAATATGACACATAACCATCTCAGTCAGTACTTATGTACTTTACTACAGGCAGTCCTAGCAGTTCCACTTTAGGTTCTCAAGCCTATCTTCAGCTCTACAATGCAAAGAGCCACGCATCATTATTTAAGCTCTAAAAGCCTTAACAAAACTTATAGATACTCCTAAATAATTTAAGGAGACCATAGCTATACCTGCGTCCATCGTCAGCCCACAGATGGCGACTACCTCAAAACTTAGGGCTCCACTACGACGCCGGGATCGCTCTCTACTTCCGGATTCCCAATAAGACTCCTAGAACTCCCTAGATATGACTATAAAGACAAAGGAACGAGAGAGAAAAAAATGAGATGGTGCACTGAGAATGAACTCGGCTGCCCCTTTTTATAGACAACAATCGGACCATCCGATATGCAGTTTGGATCGTATGATCCTCATCGGACCGTGTAGTAACCCGTAATCCAATAAAGTGATTAATGAATTAATCATAATTAATATTCCTAATGAACGGACAGTCCTAGGAGATGACCGAAGGATCCGAAGATGTTCAGACGACCCGAAGTGAAGTTTGGAGGCTTCGATCGTGTTCGGACGGTCCGTCGGCAAGTTCGGAGGATCCAAACAGTGCTAGAGCTTACTTAATCAATTACGTCAGCAAGGTGACATCATGTCTTACGTTTGGATGGGACATCGAACGGTCCGAAGTTGGGATCGGACGCTTTGATCGTGTTCGGACGGCCCGAACTCCGTCTATAAAAAGGGGAGCCGAGATTCATTTTCACTCGAACATCTCCTCTCTTCTCTCTCGATTCCTGGGCCTTCTAACTCAGATCTAGGGAGTTCTAGACGTCATATGGGGAATCCGAAAGTGGTCTAGCGATCCCGACGTCGTAGCGGAGCTGTGGCCTAGTTTCGAGGCTATCGAAAGCAAAGGGCTAACAACGAACGCAGGTATAGCTTTGGCTTCCTAAAAATATTTAGGAGTATGAAATAGCTTAGTTAAGGCTTTTAGAGCTTAATTATTGATGCATGGGTAATTGCATTGTAGTAGCAGTAGACTAGACTAGTAGGCTTGGAGTCTTGACCAGTGGTGCTAGGAAATTGGCTGTAGTTGTTAGAGGTACGTAAGTACTGACCGAGATAGCCGACATGATATATATGCTTATATGTTGCATGAGTATGCGCTATGTGTTTTACCATGTTTTACGGTACGGTAGACTGCATCTGGTATGATGTGAGTCATTGACAGTTTCCATCGGAGAGGAGTTACTCCTTATGGATTCGTGTCTGGGGAGACTCAGCCCCTGATTTTGCTATCAATAAGAGCGGGCACGACGGTGGGTTTCGACGTTATAATTAATAGGAGAATATACGAGTACCCCACGAAGTCGCTCTCTTAGCATGGTACTGTATATTCATGGCGCCTTGAGTAGACCATTTTAACCAGTATTTTAAAATCATTTGCTTGCTGCATATTAGTCTATATTTCATTGCTTTTGTATTGAGCGTTGTTTCTCACGCCCCTGTGTTGGTTTCTTTTGGGATTCCTTGTGGCGGGGCAGGTTTGAGGCTGGACGATCCAGGTGACTTGCAGCAAGGTTGAGATTGCTATCTGTTGCAGCGAGACTTTAGTGGTAGCTTTTTTTACCCTAAACCTTTTGATTTGGTTGTATAAGAGTATTTATACACTATTTTTGTCGTCGGTTGTATTCTGCACATTGGATTTGTTGTATTTTAAGTATTCCGCTCTTTACACTTTAAGTATTTATTGCATGCCCTAATTAAACTCTGATTAGATAGTGGATCCGGGTAGGGTCGCTACATTTATTGGTATCAGAGCTCATTTCAACTAGGAATTAGTAAAGAGAATTAATACATTATCTTTTATTAATTGACTGATGGCAGATTACGTCGAGAGCCACGACAGTGGAGGTGATGGTCGTTGGGAAGGCGGAGATAGTCGTCGAAATCGTCGTGGACATCGCGAAGAGCGGAGGAGAGTCAGCATGCATAGGTTTATTCAAGTGAGCCATAAGCCATTAGCAGGAAGCGAGACCCTAGAGGCTGCTGAGGATTGTCTAGAGAGGATGGAGCATTGCTTCAGAGAGTTCCGTTTCACAGACGAGGAAAAGATGGAGACTCTTGGTTTCTTGCTAGAGGGTTGAGCGTGTAAGTGGTGGAGATCTACTTCCGCACCGTTTGTAGCAGCAAGAGGAGCAGATACTTGGACTGAGTTTCGTACCGCTTTCCAGAGACTGTATTTTCCTCCATCCTTTCATCAGGAAAGAGCTAGTGAGTTGCTTGGACTGCGGCAGGGGACGATGAATATTGAGGAGTATCAGCAGAAGTTCTTTGATCTTATACCTTATTGCCCGCATATCGATGAGAGTTCTGTAGCCAAGTTTGATCATTTCCTTCAGGGTTTGAACCCTGAGATTCATCAGATGGTTACTGTTGGGATCGACATGACCTATGGGGGTTTGGTGGACCGTTGCCATCAAGATAAGGACAGTCTACGAAGGAACAGGTCTATAATTCCTTCCTTTTCATCAAGACCGACAAGTTCTTTGGGTCCGAGAGGTCAGTCTTTCAACAGCTTAACCAAGCGACGGTGAAGAATAAGTATCCTCTTCCGCGGATAGATGATCTGTTCGATCAGCTACAGGGTACTTCTGTTTACTCAAAGATCTATTTAAGGTTGGGATATCACCAGTCGAGGGTTAGAGATAAGGACATCTCTAAGACAGCATTTCGTACGCGGTATGGTCACTACGAGTTCTTAGTGATGCCGTTTGGATTGACAAATGCTCCAGCAGTCTTCATGGATTTGATGAACATAGCATTTCATAACTTTCTGGATAAGTTCGTGGTAGTGTTCATCGACGATATCCTGGTGTAATATCGCAACGTCGACGAGCACGTGTTCCATATCCGTACAGTACTGCAGATACTATAGAGAGGCAGTTGTATGATAAATTGAGCAAGTGTGAATTTTGGATTTATCAAGTTTTCTTTCATGGTCATGTGATTTCACGAGACGGTGTTTCCATTGATCCTAGTAAGACAGAAGCCATTTTGAACTCGTCGCGCCCGACGATAGTTTCAGAGATTCGTAGTTTCCTTGGGATGGCAGGCTACTACCGGAGATTCGTGGAGTACTTTTCTCAGATTTCTAAGCCTTTGACGTAGCTTACGAGGAAGGATGTACCTTTCGTTTGGGCGTCGGAGTGAGAGGAGAGTTTTCACGAGTTGCAGCGCCGTCTGACTACAGCTCCAGTGTTGCTTTACCATCTGGATCAGGTGGCTTTGTAGTTCACACCGATGTTTCTCTCCAGGGGTTGGGATGTGTGCTATCGCAGAGAGGTCATGTGATTGCCTATGCCTCGAGGCAATTGAAGACTCACGAGGAGAACTATCCCGTACACGATTTAGAACTTGCAGCCATCGTCTTTGCTCTTAAGATATGTCATCATTATTTGTACGGTGAGAAGTTCGAGATCTTCAATGATCATAAAAGTTTGAAGTACTTGTTCACTCAGGCTGAGTTGAACATGAGGCAATGTCGTTGGATGGATTTGCTGAAGGACTACGATTGTGAGATCAAGTACCATCCACGCACTTCTAATCCAGTTGCGGATGCTCTTAGCTGCAAAGTGTACCTAAGTTCGCTTCGTACCAGCTCAGTTGCACGAGTGGTAGAGGAGTGTTGTTCCTTGGGTTTCACTTTTTTGGCATAAGAAGGAACATCAGGGAGTTCGCATTTTGTCAGTACTTGCCGAACCAGCCTTGTATACTCGTATATGTGAGTCGCAGGCCGTTGATTTGAAGACGCAGAAGTTAGCCCGTTTGGCTCAGGATAGGAATACTTCTGGTTTTCATTTGCCGAATGATGGTCTGTTGTGTCTCACTGGACGTGTGGTAGTTCCTGATGATTCCACATTATGAGAGGAGATTCTGTCTCAAGCTCATCGTAGTAGATTTTTTGTACATCCTGGTAGCATGAAAATGTACAAGGATCTACGTACGAGGTTCTGGTGGAAAGGAATGAAACGCAGTGTTTATGAATTTGTATCTCGATACCTTGTATGTCAGCAGGTCAAGGCAGAGTTTCGATGACCCGGTGGTTTGCTTCACAGCTTATAGATTCCAGAATGAAAGTGAGAACATGTGACGATGGATTTTGTCACCCACTTACCGATTTCTTCCAGGAACTGCGATGCTATTTGGGTTGTTGCTGATCGATTGTTGAAGTCCGCGCATTTCTTACATTATAATCGGGTCTTTACTTTCTATCGGATGGCACGTTTATACGTGCAAGAGGTTGTTCGTCTGCGTGGAATTCCATTGAGTATTGTTAGCGACAGAGATCCAAGGTTTACCTCTAGGTTTTGGGGTAGCTTCCAGCGAGCTCTTGGCACTACTCTTAGTTTGAGTACAGCTTACCACCCGGAAACCGACGGGCAGAGTGAGAGGACTATTCGAACTCTCGATGATATGCTTTGAGCGACAGTGATGGATTTTGGACCAGCGTGGCATGACCATTTGGCGTTGGTAGAATTTGCTTATAACAACAGTTACAACAGCAGCATTGGCCTGGCACCATTCAAGGCTTTATACGGACGCCGCTGTCATATGCCTTTGTTTTGGGAAGAAGTTGGCGAACATCAAGTCCAAGGCCCACAGATGATTCAGCAGATGACCGATGCAGTGGAGATGATCTGTAAGAGGATTAAGGTAGCCCAGGATCAATAGGCTAGATACGCAAACACTCACCACAAACCGTTACATTTTGAGGTAGGGGAACATGTGTTCCTGCGAGTGTCACCTTTTCGGAAGGTGATGTGATTTGGACTCAAAGGCAAGTTGTCACCGAGATTTATTGGTCCGTTTGAAATTCTTCAGAAAGTTGGAGACATGGCTTATCGTTTAGATTTTCCACCGTATCTTTCCAGTATCCATGATGTGTTTCACGTGTCTTTGTTGAGGCAGTAAATGGCGTATGAGTCGCACATCTTGCATCCGGCTGAGGTGCAATTAGATCAGGATATGTCCTACATGGAGAGACCTCTCAGGATTCTTGACAGGAAGGACAAGAATGCGAGTTGAGCATCCAAAGTTGTTCTGATGTTTTTGTACTTTTCTTTGTACGAAAGATTTGTACATTGTAATGTTCAGTTGTAATAAAGAACATTATTTGACTTTTCGAGTTTTCCTCTAGACATAAATTTTGAGAACAAAATTTCTTAAGTGGGGGAGAATGTAGCAACCCGTAATCCAATAAAATGATTAATGAAATTAATCATAATTAATATTCTTAATGATCGGACAGCCCGAGGAGATGACCGTAGGATCCGAAGATGTTCAGACGATCTGAAGTGAAGTTCGGAGGCTCCGATCGTGTTCGGATGGTCCGTCGGTAGGTTCGGAGGATCCGAACAGTGCTAGAGCTTACATCATCATTTAGTCAGCAAGGTGGCGTCATGGCTTACGTGTGGATGGGACATCGAACGGTCCGAAGTCGGGATCGGACGCTCCGATCGTGTTCGGAGGCTTCAAAATGGGTTTGGAAGGCCCGAACTCCGTCTATAAAAATGGAGCCGAGATTCATTTTCACTCGCACCTCTCCTCTCTTCTCTCTCGATTTCTAGGACTTCTAACTCAGATCTAGGGAGTTCTAGACGTCCTATGAGGAATCCGAAAGTGGCATAGCGATCCCGGTGTCGTAGCAGAGCTGTGGCCTAGTTTCAAGGCTATCGACAGCAAAGGGCTGACGACGGACGCATGTATAAATTTGGCTTCCTAAAAATATTTAGGAGTATGCAATAGCTTAGTTAAGGCTTTCAGTGCTTAATTATTGATGCATGGGTAATTGCATTGTAGTGGCAGTAAACTAGACTAGTAGGCTTGGAGTCTAGACCAGTGGTGCTAGGAAATTGTCTGCCGTTGTTAGAGGTACGTAAGTACTGCCCGAGATAGCCGACATGATATATATATGCTTATATGTTTCATGAGTATGTGCTATGTGTTTTACCATGTTTTACTACTTTAGAACATGCATGTTTTTACGGTAGACTGCATCTGGTATGATGTGAGTCATTAACAGTTTTTATCGGTGATGGGTTACTCTTTATGGATTCGTGTCGGGGGAGACTCAGCCCCTGGTTTTGCTATCACTAAGAGCGGCCACGCCGTTTGGTTTTGACGCTATAGTTGATAGGAGAATATATGAGTACCCCGCAGAGTCGCTCTCTTAGCACGATACTGTATATTCATGGCGCTCTGAGTAGTCTGTTTTAACTAGTATTTTAAAATCATTTGCTTGCTGCATATTAGTCTATATATCAATGCTTTCGTATTGAGCATTGTTGCTCACGCCCCTGTGTTGGTTTCTTTTGGGATTCCTTGTGGCGGGGTAGGTTTGAGGCTGGATGGTCCAGGTGACTCGCAGCAGGGTTGAGATTGCTACCTGTTCCAGCGAGACTTTAGTGGTAGGGATTGTTACCCTAAGACTTTCAATTTGGTTGTATAAGAGTATTTATACACTCTTTTTGTCTTCTGTTGTATTCTGCCGATTGGATTTGTTGTATTTGAAGTATTCCGCTCTTTACGCTTTAAGTATTTATTGCATGCGCTAATTAAACTCTGATTAGATAGTGGATCCGGGTAGGGTCGCTACAGACCGTCCGATCTTCCATCGGAGCATCCGATCTCCGCCACGCGTCCATCCAATCGCATGCAACCACATACCTATCCCTGACACCGATCGGAGCCTCCGATCCCTGTTCAGAGCATCCAATGTCCTGACATCACCGATGATGTAATATTTCGGAGCAGCTGGTAGGAGTGGTTCGGAGCCTCCAAACTCCGTTTGGACTGTCCGATCACCTTTGGAGCTTCCGATTGCCACAAAGGAGCTTCCGTTCTCACTCGAGAATCAGGACCTCCTAGACCCTTTTCGTGTATTCTGGATCCATTTCTGGACTTCGTTAACTCATCTGAAATATCCTAAATCATGTTTTACTTAATCTAAACATGATCATACTGTTAATTACCCATTAATAATTAATTTCGGATATGGGTTACTACATTCTTTCCCCCTTAAAAGATTTCGTCCTCGAAATCTAGGGTAAACCTTGAGAACGTACTATAGACCCTTACTTGTATGCCTGGTCGAAAAGCTTTCGACACCCTCAAACTCTTACAAGTTCTGTTAACGTTGAACCACTTTCAGCGTTCCTCAAATTCCTTAGTTGTTTCTGAAAGCTTCTGCCCTACTATGCGAATGTCTAACTTCCTTGGCACTAATGTATCACGACACTGATACATCTTCCGTCGTAACCACGATCTCACTGATCATGAAGGATACAAACACCCGCTTGACCGAGATCATCGTCCCATGGAAAATCTTAAACTGACGAAGACCAAGTCATAACCTGACTGTCTTATGACTTTTTTCGAATTACTAACTGAATCTAACCATCTAATGGTTCCAGAGCATAACTCCTATAGTCAAGAAACACCAATCCCAACACTGCGCTGATACATCTTATCATGAATCTCTCTTCAAGAAAATCTATTTGACACAAAGTTATACTCCAACGTAACTGCTTAACATGATTTCAAGACTGGTTATCCTTCCCATGATCCCCTGAAGCAAACAAGCTTCCCAATCAATACTGGAAATTCAGCCCACCATGTCTAGTGCGAATCACATTTCACCTTTCTTACTGTAACCCCACCTTGTAACTCGTTGAGAACTATCATCACTTGGTAATCATGACGCTAAGTCATCTTTTACCCATCTGCCTGCGAAGCCATACACATACGCCACAATGTTAATCATCGCATCCCCGATGAACTTCATCGTCTCGACTACCGGCTACTACACAGGAGTCTCAATCACTGTACTTGTAAAATCTTTCTACAGGATTCCGTTATCGTTGGACGTCCCCCTGATAGTTAAAACATACTTGCAATCCCTGTACACACATCAAGACTAAGGCAAGCTCCCACCAAAATGCTCTACTGGGATATTCCACAGTACACAAACATATGGAACTCTTCATATCTGTCTCAAAACTCGACAGTAATTGCACTTGGTATAACTCACCTCGGAGTCTCTGATGAGACCATCATCACTAGCTACCTATCACGCATCTGTTTATTGCCTATTGCTAAAACGCAATATCCTTGACAAAAAGTCCGCACGGATGTGACTCACTGACTGGAAAGAAAGGAGTTGTTTCATCGTGTTCAGGAGAAGTCTTCAATCCCAAATGTAAGTATAATTGGTAACTAAGTCGATCACCGACTATCTCAGTCATCTCAGAGACATCCGCGCATCACATGCTGAAGATTAGTGACACATCCTGCTAGATCCTGAGAACTAGATCCTAGCTAATGTCACAATTCACAATCAGACCACTGATGTCTCCTTGTTAATTTCTATTAGCGTTTCTAAACACTCGTCAGACCCAAACACGTACAATGGTATACTTAGATGTCGTCACAGGAACACATCATCGAAATGTTAGGTTGATAATCCTCGATTAGCAGCAATCCCAAAAGATCCATCTCTGCCAATCCTAGAAATTTCAATTATACCCAAATCGCCAACTGCTCTGAGGCTCTACCCAGTACTCGTCTCTAAGGCACCAATCGACAAAATACTACTCCAAGTACTTCCTGATTCGCTATGTCCTAATCATCACTGATTGGAATCAACCTATCAACCTTGTCGATCTACTACGACTCACACTTAGCTGGGTAGTGAAATCAAATCAGACTACCTACATGTCTCGATCAATAGTTTTTCACTTGGCTGCCACAAGTCTACTATTTCCAACACTTCAAACACCCGAATCGCTCTGGTTTCAACACACCTCTAATCGATAGCCAGACAATAGCTATTAGCAGTCTATTGGAACCCTCTCGCGCCTTACTACTGACAACTTCCTTGTACACTGGAATCGAATATTAAGGCGAACTAAACCAAAGAATTTCTCGTGATCTATCAACCTAAATCATTCCCATCCCATGTAAAATCCTACGCTCAACCTCTGAAAACATCAAACGGTACTTAGCGCTATCCTAGGACTCAATACCCCTTGCCTCGTTCATTCAAAATGAACGCCAAGGCTCGTCAGGTCCGAAAGTGAAATCTAATCCCAAATATTTCGACTATCTTTGGATACTTTCTTGATTATATTCTTGCTAAGACTGCGTAACGATTCAAGACTGAGGTATCCTACCTCGATAACCCACCTGGATGACCACCAAGGATTCACGGGCATAGGCCACGCTTCCCTCATGCCTTAAATAGTTTTGTACAACCCTTAGCATCTGATATAATCCATTACTGATGAAGTCAATCATCATGGAAAAATTCTCCTATTCGAGTCGAAGTCTCGAAACAGCTCCCCATCCAGTATCTTGGATAACTCTTATGACAAGGAAACCCTAATCGTAAATCTGATGACAACCCCGAGTCATTGCTGGTAGAAATCTGTCTACCTACTAGATTGATCCATCTAGCAGTATCTCATAGGTCAAAACCCACATACTTAGAACATTCACTAGTCAAGGAAATCCCTCCAAGACTGGTCCTCACCGCAGAAAACTCAAACCAATATCCCTTGCAAAAGCCAGACAATATCTAAATCCCTGATACCAAACTCGACATCTAATCCAAGGTCATACCCCGTCGTGACTGTTACCAAAACTCTAGACTGAGTAGCCTTCCCACCGCCACCTTCTGAAGCGCAAAGGCTTACAGGTACGTCGGCAAAGGGTCGCGCCTCCTCGCGTCTAATCATGGTCATAGTCCACAACTCTAGGCATATACTTGACCTAGCATCCTGATGAAAACTCATCATCACGAAGTCTCAACCTACGAAGGTCATTAGACTATTGTTCTAAGGAAACAACCTAGAACAAACTCATTCCCCCAACGAATCAACTTGTCGTTGGCACTAACTCAGTCCACTGACTAACTAGTCAATCCTAAGAAAACACCTAGACTAATAACATATCAATTAGTTACAATCGGCTTACTCAAAACCTATGAGTAATAGCAGTTGAACACTAATCAACTAACACCAGACCAAACTTAGCAAAATCACTTCCAGTTATCCACGAAGCGCTGGACACGTCTCAAATAATGCATGTATCATTGTTTCAAGTTTATGTACAATTTATTTATTACAATACCATGTAATACAAATCCAGTATTCCAAAAATACAACAAAAATGTACAACAAATAACTTGAATGATACAACAAGAATCTGATGATTTATTACAACTGAAATACTATTTACAAATACAACATTACAATATTTAAAATCATTGTATTCGTCTTCATTTCTTGAGCATGGAGCTTGTAGTAGCCCGAACCCAGTTTTAGTGAGTAATTGCTAATTAATCCAATTAACATGATTAAGGGAAATCTTAATGGATTAACGTAGCCCGGGAATAGACCCAAAATGATCAGAAATGGTCCGGAGGGTCAGGCAGAACGAAAGCAACGTTCAGGGAATGGAAGCAACGTTCGTGCCATCAGAATTCGTCATTGCTTATGCACTTGATGGGACATCGGAAGCAACGATGGTGAATGGAAGAAACGTTCGTCAGGCAGAACGGACGCAATGATGAGGAACGGATGCAATGTTCGTTGTCTATAAATAGGGGTGCCGAGTCTCACATTTGAGCACACCATCACCTCTCTCATCTCGATTCCTTAGCCTTCTAACTCAGATCTAGGGAATTATAGACATCCCGTCGGGAATCCGGAAGTGGCGTAGCAATCCAGGTGTCGTAGCAGAGCTTTGGCCTAGTTTTGAGGCAATCGACATCAAAGGGCTGACGGCGGACGCATGTATAGCTTTTGCTTCCTAAAAATATTTAGGAGTATGCAATAGCTTAGTTAAGGCTTTTAGAGGACTATAATGATATTAGTATCATTTGGCAGTGTAGTGCGGATTATAGGCGTGGACTAGAGCCAGTTAGAGCTTGCCTAATATTTGAGGTACGAAAGTACTGTTCGAGATATTCTGACTGAGTATGCATGTATTATGTGACTGCATGATTTATATGTCATTGATTTATGCTGCATACATTTGCATATTGAGCTATCTCGTTCGAGATGTCTGTTAGTAGGGTTTTACCCTATCCTGTTAGTGGTTGGACTTTCATCGATTTGGGTCCGGCATATCCACTAGTATTACGGTATGGGAGCCACCTCCTGAAGCGATGGCACAGCATGCTACATACTAGGGCCCAGTCTATCTTTGTTATCTGATCCTTGACCTCGAGTTTTTAGGGAGTTCACTATGCATGCATGCATGTATACTCATACTCTCGTGCTGAGCGTTTTATGCTCACGTCTCGTACGCTGTGTTTCTGGACACCCTATTCCATGGGGCAGGTTTGCGTTTGGATGAGGCGGGTGGATCCAAGAGGGGCTAGGCAGTAGTTGGCCAGCTGGAGCTTCGCCTAGATTTTATTTCGTTTGTATTGGGTTGATACAACATTCGATTTGGTTGTATTATATTTGGGTATTTACATATTCCTTTCCTTGGGATTGTATAATATTTATTGCTTCCGCAGTTTATTTATGATTCATGTTTAATTAAGTTAATTGCATGCCTAAGTTCTGTTTAGTAGGTGATCTCAGTATGGGTCACTACATTTATGTTATGAGAGCATGCATAGTATTCTTGGGATTTAGATTCTGCATAAGGTAACCGTGAGGTACTTTTGAAGATGGCGAACTATGATGACCAGAGTAGCCATCGTAGTGGAGGTGGACGCTGGGGAGATGATGATCGTGAGCGTCGTCGGGAACGTCATCATCGTCGTTGAGATGAGGATCGTTTTAGTGTGCGCCGATTCTTGCAGATGGGTCCTAAGCCCTTGGTCGGAGGCGAGTCTCCTGAAGATACGGAGAACTGGTTAGACCGTATGGAGATGACTTTTCAGACGTTCCGTTGTACTGAGGAGCAGAAGATGGAGACGCTTGGTTATCTTCTGGATGGGCGAGCCCGTAAGTGGTGGAAGTTCAATTCCGCACCTTTTGTTGCGGCGAGAGGAGTTGCCACCTGGGCCGAGTTCTGCACAGCTTTTCAGAAGCTGTATTTTCCTCCTGCACTCCGTCAGGCGAACGCGGGTGAATTACTGAGTCTGCGACAGGGAGCCATGTCTATTGACGAGTATCAGCAGAAGTTCTTTGATCTGTTATCCTATTGCCCCGAGATTGCTGACTGCTTTGAGATGATGTATAATCTGTTCCTTCAGGGCCTTAACCCTTAAATTCATGACCGTGTGGCGGTTGGTGATGACATGACCTATGAGGGTTTCGTGAGCCTTTGTCACCAGGCGAAGGATAGCATTCGGCAGAAAAGGGCTTTCTCTTAGTCTAGGCCTGCGAGTTCTTTGGGTCCCCGTGCTCAGACTTTCAAGAAGTCCAGATCTACTTCTTCTTCCTCTAGTTCCGCTGGTGTTGTTCATTTTGGGAAGAAGGAGAAGTGCGACCATTGCGGGAAAAACCATCCGTCAGACAAGTGTCGTAGAGCTTCTGGAGCTTGTTTCCGTTGTGGAGATGTGGGTCATCTCCAAAGGTATTGCCCACTATCTGGGGGAGGCGGTTCTGGTCAGGATTTGGTTCTCAGGCCACCGTTCAGCAGAGGTCGCAGGGACAGCCTGCTGGGAGTTCTCACTTAAAGCCGCGGGCTTCTGGCCAGGTTTTGCTTTGAGACACGATCAGGCTGTGGAGGAGAATGAGAAGGTCATCGCAGGTACATTTCTGTTATATGGTATATCTACTCTTATACTAATTGACATTGGTGCATCTCATTCCTGAAAGAGTAGGTGCCCGGTGAGCCAACTTGTGGCTAAGGGCTTTGATGACTCTTTGTATAAACAATCTTTTGTTTAATATAATTTACACTTTTATTAATGGCAATGACTTTATCTTTCTCCATATTGTTATATTGTGATATACTATTGTTGTTTTGATAAAGACCTTGAATATACTATAGTGCATGTAAGATTTGGTAGAACATGGGGATGTCTATCATGAAACACATCTTATAGTCACTGTATATTCTAAACTGTTCCTAGTCGATTGAGCCGTCCGATAATAAGGATAAGGATCGCTCGAGTTTGAGACTAGCATTTGCGATGCAGAGTACCACGTTTCATTGGTAGGGAACATAGAGATGTTCGAAGCATGCAAATGGATTTTCATATGATGAATGATCGAACTACCCTATCCGGACTTTCCAAGTGGTTATCACTTATCGAGTGGATAAAGTCCGCGGTTTTGGTTGTACACCATTAGTCCTTACTACTTGAAACATCATTGAGACTCTATATGCTAGTACTGTGCTTTGACTCGTTTACCGACTCTATTGGGGTCATCAGGTGTCGGGATTGGGTACAGTTACAACACATATAGGAGTCGATGCTTTGTTGTCAAGGATTCACCACATACTTGCGAGTGTGGATATCCTATGCGATCTGAGAAGATATTAGTGTGACGAATCTCTGGCCAGAGTACATGATGTGTTTTAAGAAATGGTTTCTTAGTAACACATGCGATGTCACTATTTGATCTTCAAGATGTATTGCATAGTTATCGAATCTCGAACGACTCTCGATATACCAATGGTTGTTGATTCGATCGGGATATTTGGATGAAGGGACCGTACTGTACGCTAACCAAAATCTATTGGTTCTTGCAGGCACTATCAGTGATACCTAGGGAATCATGGGGCGATGTTGCTAGGCGCTCTTACCATGATTCGATGGGCAAGTCGGAAATTGTTGTTCCGAGTCACAAGGAGTTGTGAGCCCACGGCTAGCTGTATCCCTGAACCATTGAGGGTCACACAGAGTAATGGATTTTTAATCCCCGTTGAGATAGTTAAATTTAAAGAGTTAAATTTAATGAACAAAGAAGTTGGACTTCTTATTTAAGAGTAGAGGAGTAAGATTTCCTAAAATAACATAGGGATGGGAATTTTTGGAAACCACTGAATTCGGATTCAGAAAAATTTATCTTGACTTTAAAAGGTGCAGAAATGGTTTCTGTGCACATTGGTGAAATCGGTTTATCAATCGGAGTCACGATGAATTTTATATTAATTTCTGAACATGCGCGCTTTGCTTGTCGGGCTTGAACTTATGACTAATGGGCCCTAAGCTGTTAGTGGCCTACATTATAAATAAGTTATTGCAGTACAGAAATTACACACAACAGGTCACAATTTTCGAAAACCCTAGTATTTTTCTCTCAATAGTGGCCGCCCCCTTTCCCCTCTGCTCGGTAAAATCCAGTCTGTGAATTTTGAATTACAGTCTGGTTTAACGGATCAAATTCGTTAATTCTCTTCGTAGAAACTTCTGATAGATTTTCTAGTGCAATCTATCAGAGGGATTAATTATCCGTTCGTGGACCTGATTGAAGAACAGTTCGTCCATCAGTTCCAGGGATATACAACAAGAGCAGAGCAATCTGTTGGTGTCCATAATCTCGCTTCGAGATTGGAGGTAAAAATTTACAATCGTTATTTAATTTTTACACACACACAATTTAATCGTAAGGTTGATACCCATTATGGAATCGTTCCATATATAAAATTTTAAACTTCCGCTGCACCGGGTATCAATCCTGATTGATCTGATCGCCGCGTTCTCCAACAGTGGTATCAGAGCCAGGTTGCTCAGATCAAGCAATTAAATTAATCGATTGTACAAAAAATTTTTTAAGCCTCGGTTTTTGAAACAAAATAAATATTTTAAAAATAAAAAAAAAAATTTCGGGCAAAAACCCGGGCAGCGATTGGATCGCTGCCCGGGCGGGGCAGCGAGGGTAGCCGGGCTGCCCGGCCCGAGCTATGGGGCGCGGGCAGCCCGGGAATGTCCCGGGCGGCCCGCGGGAAAAATTAATTTTTTAATTTTTAAATTAAATTTTAATATGTTAAAATTCTATTTTTGGTCCAATCGAAAATTGTTTTTGATTGGTCCACGAGGCGTCGGATCGAATTGTTCGAGTCCGAAAATTTTAAAATTGATTTTTGGATAAATTTGAATTTTTGGAAAATTTAAATATTTTATCCGTTAAATTGAATTTTGAAATTAATTATTTTTGGTACAATTGATGATAAGATATGATCTTATGGATATATTGAGTAAAATATGATTTTATGTATAAAATTGGATTTTATAGATAAAATATGATTTTATTTGATAAAAAGATAAAATATGATTTTGTATGTAAAATAAGATTTTATATATGAAATATGATTTTATCCTTTTAAATTTAAATTGCCATTGCATGTTATCCAATAAATTAATTTTGAATTAAATGTTATTGGATAAGGATGATCGATTGCCATGACCAATTTTGTAGGTGTATGTTAGGAATTTACATTTGTTTTTATAGTTTTTGGTTTTATTAATGGGCCTGGTTTATGGCCCAATATGAATTGTCATATGTAATAAAAGTGGGCTTGGTTTATGGCCCGTTCCCACCCCTTAAAAATGTATCCTCTACTTGTCATTGTTATTTATTGTAAATACATTAGATTTAGTGGGAGATGAAGATTTAAAGAAGGAGGTGGGCCCAGCAGACAATAAAGACAGAAGAAATGTAAATTGGAAGCACAATGTAATAGGATTGCATTGCATACTGCATATTACCTAGGATTGGACTAAGACTCGTGATTGGCAACCACGGGTCGATTAGAAATGGAATCGATCATCCTATATAATATGTGATATTATTATTGTATGCATGTTTTAAACAAAATTGTGTGAATCCGGCAAGCATACAAAATTTTAAAAATGATGAGACAAATTTTCAAAATTAAAATCCCTCATTTTAAATATGATTTAAAATTGATATCAAGATAAATAAAGGAAATTTAAATTTGTTTAAATGTTCCTACCTTCCATCAACGATCAATGTATGAGATGCTACCCGCGGATACGGTCCGACTCATATTATTGGGGGGGCCCGTTCGTCGGAAAGCTGTACATTGGATCGACACATGTTGTAAGTTGGGTGGAACTCCCATGGGATCGGCTCATATTATTGGGGGATCCACATGGCGACCGTCCATCACAACTTAATATTGATGGGTCATCTTGACATGTCACAATAAACGGCGTCATATTATTGGGCCCTTATTGGACATGAGGTAAAAACGTGGAGGTTGCTTTGGAAGCAATTGGGCTCTACCTTTTGAAAATTATGGTTGGCTGATATTATTCGGGACCATAATTTGTCAATTGGACTCCATGTTCTCACTAAGAAAAACAGTTTCCCGTTTTCACTAGAGGGTAGTGAAATCGTTAAAATAGTGGGAGTGAGATTCATAAAATAAATTTCGCCTATTTTATGTCTTAGTAAATTACTTAAACAATCACTGATATTTGTCTGTTTCTTTTCATATTTCATAAAGATGAATTCGCGTAATCCACTTTTCTCGATCCTCGAACAAAATAAATTGACTGGCGCAAACTATACGGAATGGTTCCGTAAGTTGAAGATTGTCTTGACTTCGGAGAAGATGCTCTACGTGTTAGAAAAATCTCCTTCGAAGGAAGCACCAGCTGACATAAGTCCGGAAGAGTTAGCCAAACTTGATACATGGTGGGACCATGATATCAAGGCCAAATGCTATATGCAAGTCTCGATGTCTGATGAACTCCAGAGGCGATTTGAGGACACCGTGAATGCTGCTGACATTCACGTACAACTCAAGGAACTTTTTGGGGCTCAATCGAGGGCTGAAAGGTTCGCTACTGTAAAGGAGCTAATGACGTGTCGCATGCGAGAAGGGACTTCGTTCCGTGATCATGGGGTACGAGTGATTTGGCTCATACAGAAGTTGGTAACCCTTGATTTGGTGTTGGAGCATGAACTCAACGTGGACTTACTACTTCTATCTCTTCCTTCTTCGTTTGACGGATTTGTGGTGAATTTCAATATGAACAAGATAGAGGCCTCCCTTGAAGAGATGGTCAATATGCTTGTGACATATGAATCCACATTAAAGAAGGATAAACCGGCTTTCTTGGTGGGCTCCTCTTCTTCTGCTAAGAAGGGGCCAAGTACAAAGGATAAGAAACGTTCTGCCCCACCCAAGAAAATCGAACCCGAGAAGAAGTACAAGACAAAGGCTTCAAACATGGAAAAATCCAAGGATGTTTGCCATTACTGCAAGAAGCCCGGTCATTGGAAGCGTAACTGCAAGGAATATCTAGAGCAGTTGCGAACTGCGAAGGGTATGTTCTATATTGAAATAAATGTTTCACTTAATACTACTTCTTGGGTATTGGATACCGGATGTGGATCTCACATTTGAAATGATTTGCAGGTGATGACAAGAAGTCGCAGGCTTAGAATGGGTGAGACCCAGCTGAGGCTCGGAAATGGTTCCAGAGTTGAAGCTAAAGCTGTGGGAGATATTTATTTAATTTTGCAGAACGGTTTTAAGTTACTTTTGAGAGATGTTTTATTTGTTCCGGATTTGATTAAAAACATTATTTCTGTTTCTATGCTTGATAAAGATGGTTATTCTTGCAATTTTGTGAATGGGATTTGCAATATTTACAAGAATGAATGTTTGATTGGAAATGGACAACTTGAAAATGATCTATATAACTTAAAACTAAAAGACGTTCCAATAAATTATGTTGATAAACCGGCAACAACAAACAAAAGGAAAATCGATAGCCAAAACCCGGCAAACCTTTGGCATGCTAGTTAGGTCATATTTTCTCAAGGAGGATGAACAAGCTAGTGGGAGAGGGCATGTTTGATATGTCTGATATTAACTCTCTACCTACTTGTGAATCCTGCCTGAAAGGAAAAATGACTAAATCTCCTTTTAAGGGGAAACCTGAGCGTAGTCAAAATCTGTTGGATTTGATCCATACAGATGTTTGTGGTCCATTTAGAGTTGGTACTCAATATGGCCACACCTACTTCATTACCTTTACTGATGATTATTCTAGGTATGGGTATTTATATTTAATGAAATATAAGTCTGAAGCATTTGAAAAGTTCAAAGAGTTCAAGGCTGAAGTAGAAAACAAGCTAGGTAAAAGTATTAAAGCACTTCGATCGGATCGAGGTGGAGAATACTTGAGTACCGAGTTTTTGGACTATCTGAAAGAGAATGGGATTCTCTCTCAGTGGACTCCTCCTATGACACCACAGCTGAATGGTGTATCGGAGCGTCATAATCGAACTTTGTTGGACATGGTTCGATCCATGATGAGCTTCACTGAGCTTCCACCTTCGTTTTGGGGCTATGCGCTTGAAACGGCGGTATTGTTGTTGAACAACGTCCACACTAAAGCAGTGGACAAAACACCATACGAGTTATGGAATGGCAAAGCTCCTAAGTATTCGTACTTGAGAATTTGGGGATGTCCTGCTTACGTGAAGCAGACAGTGGGAGATAAGTTGGATAGTCGATCCACCTTATGTTATTTTGTAGGGTATCCGAAGAATTCAATCGGATATTATTTCTATTATCCTGCTGAAACAAAGGTGTTTGTTTCAAGGAATGCCACCTTCTTGGAGAAGGAGTTCTTATTGGATAAGAAAGGCAAGATGATGGAGCTCGAAGAAATTCGAGAAGAACCCAAAATACAAAATAACGATCCTACACCTCAGGAACCATTGATAGACACGCCTGTACCTAGAAGATCCGAGAGGACTTCTAGACCTCCTATTCGATATGGTCTTCTTCTTGAAGGGAATCAAGATGAACCCGATGTTGGATGTGATCCAAGAAACTTCAAGGAAGCAATTTCTGATGCGGATTCAAATTTATGGCTTGAAGCTATGCAGTCGGAAATAGATTCGATGCATACAAACCAAGTTTGGTCTTTAGTGGATCCTCCCGATGGAATTGTTCCAATAGGGTGTAAATGGATCTACAAGAGAAAGCTTGGGCCTGATGGTAAGGTATTGACCTACAAGGCGCGATTGGTGGCGAAAGGTTATACTCAAAGACAAGGAGTTGACTATGATGAAACCTTTTCACCAGTTGCAATGTTCAAGTCCATAAGAATCCTTATTGCCATAGCTGCGTGGTATGACTATGAGATATGGCAAATGGATGTGAAGACTGCTTTTCTTAATGGAGACATTAAGGAAGAAATCTATATGAAGCAACCTGAGGGGTACACATCCATGGGAAGCGAGCATAAGGTATGCAAGCTTCAGAGATCAATTTATGGTCTAAAACAAGCATCAAGAAGTTAGAACCAGAAATTTGATGAAACAATAAAGGATTTTGGTTTCATCAAGAACCCGGAGGAACCATGCGTGTACAAGAAAGTAGTTAAGGATGCTGTGACATTCTTAGTACTTTATGTTGATGACATCCTACTCATTGGGAATGATGTAGGGATGTTGCAGTCAACAAAGATATGGTTATCAGGTAGATTCTCGATGAAGGATTTGGGTGAGGCATCCTATATTCTTGGGATACAGATCTATAGAGATAGATCTAAGAGAATGATAGGACTCACTCAATCAACCTACATCGACACCATGTTAAAACGGTTTTCAATGGATGGGTCCAAGAGAGGACATCTACCCATGTGTCATGGAGTTTCTCTATCCAAGTTTATGTGTCCCAAGACGGATGAAGAGATAGAGAAAATGACACATGTACCATATGCGTCAGCCATAGGTAGTATCATGTATGGGATGATATCTACCAGACCGGATGTAGCATTTGCTCTGAGTGTCACGAGCAGATATCAAGCTAATCCCGGTCAAATGCATTGGAAAGCCGTGAAGGACATTCTTAAGTACTTACGAAGGACTAAGAATATGTTCATGGTATATGGAGGAAGAGAACTAAAATTGGAAGGCTATACCGACTCTAGCTTCCAAGGTGACGTGGATGACTCGAAGTCAACCTCTGGATTTGTGTTCATGCTCAATGGCGGTGCTGTCTCTTGGAAGAGTTCCAAGCAGGACACCACAGCGGATTCCACCACTGAGGAAGAATACATTGCAGCATCAGCTGCTGCTAAAGAGGCCGTTTGGATGAGGAATTCCGTCCAAGAGTTGGGCGTCATTCCTGAAGTTGTTGGTCCAGCCCCGGTGTACTGTGACAACACGGGTGCCGTTGCTCAGGCAAAGGAACCAAAGTCTCATCAAAGATCCAAACACGTACTGAGGAAATACCACATCATCCGGGAGATTGTGGAAAGAGGAGACATCACTGTCGAAAGAGTGCCTCTGCAGACAATATCGCTGATCCACTTACTAAGCCCTTGCTAGGACTATTATTTGACAAACATCGCGAAGCAATGGGTCTACGTAGTATGACTAGCTGGCTTTAGGGCAAGTGGGAGATTGAAAGAGTAGGTGCCCTGTGAGCCAACTTGTGGCTAAGGGCTTTGATGACTCTTTGTATAAACAATCTTTTGTTTAATATAATTTACACTTTTATTAATGTCAATGACTTTATCTTTCTCCATATTGTTATATTGTGATATACTATTGTTGTTTTGATAAAGACCTTGAATATACTATAGTGCATGTAAGATGTGGTAGAACATAGGGATGTCTATCATGAAACACATCTTATAGTCACTGTATATTCTAAACTGTTCCTAGTCGATTGAGCCGTCCGATAATAAGGATAAGGATCGCTCGAGTTTGAGACTAGCATTTGCGATGCAGAGTACCACGTTTCATTGGTAGGGAACATAGAGATGTTCGAAGCATGCAAATGGATATTCATATGATGAATGATCGAACTACCCTATCCGGACTTTCCAAGTGGTTATCACTTATCGAGTGGATAAAGTCCGCGGTTTTGGTTGTACACCATTAGTCCTTACTACTTGAAACATCATTGAGACTCTATATGCTAGTACTGTGCTTTGACTCGTTTACCGACTCTATTGGGGTCATCAGGTGTCAGGATTGGGTACAGTTACAACACATATAGGAGTCGATGCTTTGTTGTCAAGGATTCACCACATACTTGCGAGTGTGGATATCCTATGCGATCTGAGAAGATATTAGTGTGACGAATCTCTGGCCAGAGTACATGATGTGTTTTAAGAAATGGTTTCTTAGTAACACATGCGATGTCACTATTTGATCTTCAAGATGTATTGCATAGTTATCGAATCTCGAACGACTCTCGATATACCAATGGTTGTTGATTCGATCGGGATATTTGGATGAAGGGACCGTACTGTACGCTAACCAAAATCTATTGGTTCTTGCAGGCACTATTAGTGATACCTAGGGAATCATGGGGCGATGTTGCTAGGCGCTCTTACCATGATTCGATGGGCAAGTCGGAAATTGTTGTTCCGAGTCACAAGGAGTTGTGAGCCCACGGCTAGCTGTATCCCTGAACCATTGAGGGTCACATAGAGTAATGGATTTTTAATCCCCGTTGAGATAGTTAAATTTAAAGAGTTAAATTTAATGAACAAAGAAGTTGGACTTCTTATTTAAGAGTAGAGGAGTAAGATTTCCTAAAATGACATAGGGATGGGCATTTTTGGAAACCACTGAATTCGGATTCAGAAAAATTTATCTTGACTTTAAAAGGTGCAGAAATGGTTTCTGTGCACATTGGTGAAATCGGTTTATCAATCGGAGTCACGATGAATTTTATATTAATTTCTGAACATGCGGGCTTTGCTTGTCGGGCTTGAACTTATGACTAATGGGCCCTAAGCTGTTAGTGGCCTACATTATAAATAAGTTATTTCAGTACAGAAATTACACACAACAGGTCACAATTTTCGAAAACCCTAGTATTTTTCTCTCAATAGTGGCCGCCCCCTTTCCCCTCTGCTCGGTAAAATCCAGTCTGTGAATTTTGAATTACAGTCTGGTTTAACGGATCAAATTCGTTAATTCTCTTCGTAGAAACTTCTGATAGATTTTCTAGTGCAATCTATCAGAGGGATTAATTATCCGTTCGTGGACCTGATTGAAGAACAGTTCGTCCATCAGTTCCAGGGATTACAACAAGAGCAGAGCAATCTGTTGGTGTCCATAATCTCGCTTCAAGATTGGAGGTAAAAATTTATAATCGTTATTTAATTTTTACACACACACAATTTAATCGTAAGGTTGATACCCATTATGGAATCGTTCCATATATAAAATTTTAAACTTCCGCTGCACCGGGTATCAATCCTAATTTTTCTGATCGCCGCGTTCTCCAACAATTCCTTCATTTCTGCACGTTTTGTTAAGAGGCACAAGTTACCATGCATTGTACTAGACGTAGTAGTTTCTGTTTCTACTCCGACGGGTCAATCTGCTTTAGCTAAGCGTCTAGTGATGGGTTGCCCTTTAGAGTTCGAAGGGAACATTCTAATAGTGAATCTCATGGTTTTTGCGATGGATGACTTTGATTGTATTCTGGGGATAGACATGCTGACTACCTATTGAGTTTTAGTGGACTGCTATCAAAGATTAGTACGCTTTCATCCGGATGGGAGTGATAGCTGGTTTTTCTATGGTGAGGGAGCGCGACCCCCGATGCCTTTGTTATCAGCTTTGATAGCCTGTCGAGCTCTAGAGTCTGGTAGGGAAGGTTACCTTATCTATGAAGTTGATTTGTCCGCTGAGAGCTTTGGGATAGAGAGTATTCCTATTATGGATGAATTCCCAAATGTATTTCCAGAGGAGATTTCGGGTTTTTCTCCAACAAGGGAAGTCGAGTTTGGCATAGAGTTGATGCCAGGTACTTCGCTTATTTCTCGAACACCGTATCGTCTGGCTTCGTCAGAGATGCGAGAGTTAAAGAATCAGTTACAGGATCTTTTGAACAAGGGGTACATTCGTCCTAGTGTATCTCCTTGGGGAGCTCCTGTTCTCTTTGTGAAGAAGAAAAATGGATCTATGCGGTTGTGCATTGACTGCCGACAGCTGAATCGGGTTACTGTGAAGAACAAGTATCATTTGTCTCGTATTGATGACTTGTTTGATCAGCTGCAGGGTAATTCAGTTTACTCCAAGATTGACTTGAGATCTGGGTATCTTCAGATGAGAGTTCGAGATCAGGACGTAGCCAAGACTGCATTCCGTACTCGCCATGGACATTATGAGTTTCTAGTGATGCCATTTGGATTGAATAATGCGCCGGTTATATTTATGGATCTGATGAACCGTGTTTTGAGGGAGTTTTTGGATAAGTTTGTCGTGGTCTTCATTGACGACATCCTGGTGTATTCGCGCAATGCGGACGAGCATGTTTCTCACTTGCGGTTGGTACTGAAGACTCTTCGTGATGAGCAGTTGTACGCCAAAATGAGTAAGTGTGAATTCTGGTTGGATCGAGTGGTCTTTCTTGGCCATATCATATCCAGGGAGGGGATTTCTGTTGATCCGAGCAAGATTGAGGCTGTTCTTAATTGGTTGCATCCGACGACGGTTGCTGAGATCCATAGTTTTTTGGGTCTAGCAAGATATTATCGTCGCTTCATTCTAAACTTCTCTCAGCTAGCTCGAACATTGATGCAGCTTACCCTCAAGGGTGTTGTTTTCGAGTGGTCCTCCGAGTTTGAGGAGAATTTTTGCGAGCTTCGATGGCGGTTGACTTTTGCGCCGGTGTTGGCATTACCGTCAGGATCTGGAGGGTATGTGATTTACACACATGCTTCTCTTCAGGGGTTGGGTTGTGTCCTGACCCAGAATGGGCATGTGATTGCATACGCTTCTAGACAGCTGAAGCTGCACGAGGACAATTATCCTGTTCATGATTAGGAGTTGGCAGCCATTGTATTCGTTTTGAAGATCTGGCGTCATTATCTGTATCACGAGAAATTTTAGATCTTCACCGACCACAAGAGTCTCAAGTATTTGTTCACTCAGACGGAGTTGAACATGAGGCAGAGACGTTGGATGAATTTGGTTAAGGACTATGATTGCGAGATTAAGTACCATCCGGGAGCTGCTAATCTCAATGCTGATGCCTTCAGTCGCAAGGTGCGACTATCCGCACTTCAGACTTGTTCGATTTCTAGTGCGATCGGAGAGTGTTGCTCTTCAGGATATATCTTCAAGCATAAGAAAGGTATGCAAAGTATCTAGATGTTTGCGATTTTATCTGAGCCAGCATTGTATTTGCGGATTCGGGATGCTCAGATGTCTGACTCAAAGACCCAGCGTTTGAATCGTCTAGCCAACGAGGGGTAGTACGTCTGGATTTCACTATCAGTCAGATGGTTTTCTGTGTTTGTCTGGTAGGCTTGTGATTTCGGATGATGAAGAGTTGCGAGAGGAGATTTTGTCTCAGGCACATCGCACTAAGTTGAGTATTCATCCGGGGAGCAACAAGATGTACAAGGATCTACATACTTGGTTTTGGTGGAAGGGAATGAAACGAAGTGTTTATCAGTTTGGCTTGAGATGTTTGGTGTGTCAGCAGGTCAAGGCAGAGCATCGACTGTTGGAACACGTGTCGCTCTCACGATCAAATCGATTTGATACCCGGTGCAGCGAAAGTTTAAAAATTTTATATGGAACAATTCCATATCATAGATATCAAATCCTAACGATTAAATTATGCAAGTAAAATAATAATAATTATTATTATTATTTTACCTCTTCAAGCTAAGGCTTGATTATGGACTTCAACAGATTTAATCTACTCTTGTTATAAATCCCGGGAACCGATGACTCGCTCGATCAATCTCCGAAATCAGGTCCACGAATAGAAAACAGAAACCATCTGATTGATTGCACTAGAAATCAATCAGATGTTTATCGTAGAGAATAAACAGATTTGTTTTGTCAATTCAGAAAGTGACTTTTCGGAAAAATCACAGACTGAATTTTCTCAAAAAGGAGTAGGAGAATTCGAAAATTCCCCTTCAAATAATATATGTGTTTTCGAAAATCCAAGATGAGAAAAAGTGATATTTTCGAACCCTACACATGTATTTATATATAATATCTAGACTGGATTAAGTTATAATTGTATTAGGACACTAACTCCTTAGAGCCCACAATCCATAACTTAAACCCAACAAGCCAAGCCCGTTATTATAGAAATTAATATAAAATTCATCATGACTTTGATTGATAAACCGATTTCACCAATGTGCACAGAAACCATTTCTGCACCTTTTAAAGTCAAGATAATTTTTCTAAATCCGAATTCAGTGATTTCCAAAAATGTACATCCCTATGTCATTTTAGGAAATTCCACTCCCTTTAGTTAAGAAGTCCAACTTCTCTTTCATTAAATTTAACTCTTTAAATTTAACTATCTCAACGGGGTTTAGTAATCCATTACTTGTGTGACCATCAATGGTTCAGGGATATAGCTTGCCACGGGCTCACAACTCCTTGTGACTCGGAACAACGATTTCCGACTTACCCAACGAATCATGGTAAGAGCGTCTAGCAACATCGCCCCATGATTCCCTAGGTATCACTGATAGTGCCTACAAGAACCAGTAAGTTTTGGTTAGCGTACAGTACAGTCCCTTCATCCATATATCCCGATCGAATCAACAACCATTGGTACATCGAGAGTCGTTCGAGATTCGATAACTATGCAATGCATCTTGAAGATCAAATAGTGACATCGCATGTGCTACTAGGAAACCAAGTAACCTAAATCACATCGAGTACTCTGGCCAAAGATTTGTCACACTAATATCTCCTCAGATCGCATAGGATATCCACACTCGCAAGCGTGTGGTGAATCCTTAACAACAAAGCATCGAATCCTATATGTTTCGTAACTGTACCCAATCCCGACACCTGATGACCCCCATAGAGTCGGTAAACGAGTCAAAGTACAGTACTAGCATATAGAGTCTCAATGATGTTTCAAGTAGTAAGGACTAATGGTGTACAACCAAAATCGCGGACTTATCCACTCAAATAATAATAACCACTTGGAAAGTCCAAATAGGATAGTTCGATCATTTATCATATGAATATCCATTTGCATGCTTTGAACATCTCCATGTCCATTACTAATGAAACGTGTTACTTGGCATCACAAATGCTAGTCTCAATCTCGAGCGATCCTTATCCTTATTAGTGGACGGCTCAATTGACTAGGAACTGTTTAGAATATACAGTGACTATAAGATGTGTTTCATAATAGTGATCTCTCTTTATTCACTATCTCATCTTACTTACACTATAGTATATTCAAGGTCTTTATCAAAACAACAATAGTATATCACAATATAAAAATATGAAGAAAGATAAAGAAAATGCCATTAATGAATGTAAATTATATTAAACAAATATTGTTTATACATAGAGTCATAAAAGCCCTTAGCCACAAGTTGGCTAACCGGGCACCCACTCTTTCAATCTCCCACTTTCCCTAAAGCCAACTAGTCATACTACGTAATCCCATTGCTTCGCGATGTTTGTCAAACAATGGTCCTGGCAAGGGCTTAGTAAGTGGATCAGCGATATTGTCTGCAGAGGCCACTCTCTGGACCGTGATGTCTCCACTTTCCACAATCTCCCAGATGATGTGGTATTTCCTCAGTACGTGTTTGGATCTTTGATGAGACCTTGGTTCCTTTGCCTGAGCAACGACACCAGTGTTGTCGCAGTACACCGAAACTGGACCAACAGCTTCAGGAATTACGCCCAACTCTTGGACAAAATTCCTCATCCAAACGGCCTCTTTAGCAGCAGCTGATGTTGCAATGTATTCTGCCTCAGTGGTAGAATCCACTGTGGTGTCCTGCTTGGAACTCTTCCAAGAGACAGCACCGCCATTGAGCATGAATACAAATCCAGAGGTTGACTTCAAGTCATCCACGTCGCTTTGGAAGCTAGAGTCGGTATAGCCTTCCAATTTCAATTCTCTTCCTCCATAAACCATGAATATATTCTTAGTCCTTCTCAAGTACTTAAGAATATCCTTCACGGCTTTCCAATGCATTTGACCGGGGTTGGCCTGATATCTGCTCGTGACACTCAGAGCAAAGGCTACATCCGGTCTGGTAGATATCATCCCATACATAATACTACCTATGGCTGATGCATATGGTATGTGTGTCATTTTGTCTATCTCTTCGTCAGTCTTGGGACACATAGACTTGGATAGAGAAACTCCATGACACATAGGTAGATGTCCTCTCTTGGACTCATCCATTGAAAACCTTTTCAATATAGTGTCGATGTAGGTTGCTTGAGTGAGTCCTATCATTCTCTTAGATCTATCTCTATAGATCTGTATCCCTAGAATATAGGATGCCTCATCCAAATCCTTCATTGAGAATCTACCTGATAACCATATCTTTGTTGACTGCAACATTCCTACGTCATTCCCAATGAGTAGGATGTCATCAACATAAAGCACTAAGAACGTCACCGTATCCTTAACTACTTTCTTGTACACGCACGGTTCCTCTGGGTTTTTTATGAAACCAAAGTCCTTTATTGTTTCATCAAATTTCTGGTTCCAACTTCTTGATGCTTGTTTGAGACCATATATTGATCTCTGAAGCTTGCATACCTTATGCTCGCTTCCCATAGATGTGAATCCCTCGGGCTGCATCATATAGATCTCTTCCTTATTGTTACCATTAAGAAATGCAGTCTTCACATCCATTTGTCATATCTCATAGTCATACCAAGCTGCTATGGCAATAAAGATTCTTATGGACTTGAACATTGCAACTGGTAAAAAGGTTTCATCATCGTCAACTCCTTGTCTTTGAGTATAACCTTTTGCGACCAATCGTGCCTTGTAGGTCAATACCTTACCATCAGGCCCAAGTTTTCTCTTGTAGATCCATTTACACCCTATTGGAACAATTCCATCGGGAGGATCTACTAAAGACCAAACTTGGTTTGTATGCATCGAGTCTATTTCCGACTGCATAGCATCAAGCCATAAATTCGAATCCGCATCAGAAATTGCTTCCTTGAAGATTCTTGGATCATATCCAATGTCGGGTTCACTTTGATCCTCTTCAAGAAGAAGACCATATCATATAGGAGGTCTAGAAGTCCTCTTGGATCTTCTAGGAATAGGCGTGTCAATCAATGGTTCCTGAGGTGTAGGATCGTTATTTTGTATCTCGGGTTCTTCTCGAATTTCTTCGAGTTCCATCATCTTGCCTTTCTTATCAAGTAAGAACTCCTTCTCCATGAAGGTGGAATTCCTCGAAACAAACACTTTTGTTTCATTAGGATGATAGAAATAATATCTGATTGAATTCTTCGGATATCCTACAAAATAACATAAGGTGGAACGACTATCCAACTTATCTCCCACTGTCTGATTCACGTAAGCAGGACATCCCCAAATCCTTAAGTACGAATACTTAGGAGCTTTGCCATTCCATAACTCGTATGGAGTTTTATCCACTGCTTTAGTGTGGACATTGTTCAACAACAATACCGCTGTTTCAAGTGCATAGCCCCAAAACGAAGGTGGGATCTCTGGTTCCTCTGGTTCCACTGGTGTTGTTCGTTTTGGGATGAAGGAGAAGTACGATCATTGCGGGAAGAACCATCTGTCAGACAAGTGTCATAGAGCTTCTGGAGCTTGTTTTCGTTGTGGAGAGGTGGGTCAACTCCGGAGGGATTGTCCACTATCTGGGGGAGGCGGCTCTGGCTCTGGTTCAGGATCTGGTTCTCAGGCTACCGTTCAGTAGAGGTCGCAGGGACAACCTGCTGGGATTTCCCACTTGAGGCCGCGGGCTTCTGGCGAGGTGTTTGCTTTGAGGCACGATCAGGCAGTGGAGGAGAATGAGAAGGTCATCGTAGGTACATTTTTGTTATATGGTTTACTTGCTCTTGTACTTATTGACACTGGTGCATCTCATTCCTTCATTTCTGCACATTTTGTTAAAAGGCATAAGTTACCATGCATTGCACTAGACGTAGTAGTTTCTGTTTCTACTTCAACGGGCCAATCTTCTTTGGCTAAGCTTCTAGTGATAGGTTGCCCTTTAGAGTTTGAAGGGAACATTCTGATAGCAAATCTCATGGTTCTTGTGATGGATGACTTTGACTGCATTCTGGGGATTGACATGTTGACTACCTAACGAGCTTCAGTGGACTTCTATCAGAGATTAGTACGCTTTCTTCCTGATGGGACTGATAGCTGGTTCTTCTATGGTGAGGGAGCGTGACACTTGATGCCACTGCTATCAGCTTTGAGAGTCTGTCGAGCTCTAGAGTCGGGCGGGAAAGGTTGCCTCATCTATGCAGTTGACTTGTCCGCTGAGAGTGTTGGGATTGAGAGCATTCCAGTTGTGGATGAATTCCCAAATGTATTTTCTGATGAGATTTCGGGTTTTCCTCCTGCTAGGAAAGTCGAGTTTGTCATAGAGTTGATGTCAGGTACTTCATCTATTTCTCGAGCACCGTATCGTCTGGCTCCGTTAGAGATGTGAGAGTTGTAGAATCAGTTACAGGATCTTTTGGACAAGGGTTACATTCGTCCTAGTGTATCTCCTTAGGGAGCTTCTGTTCTCTTTGTGAAGAAGAAGGATGGATCTATGCGGTTGTGCATTGACTATCGGCAGCTGAACCGAGTTACTGTGAAGAACAAGTATCCTTTGCCTCGTATTGATGACTTGTTTGATCAGCTGCAGGGTACTTCGGTTTACTCCAAGATTGACTTGAGATCTGGGTATCATCAGATGAGAGTTCGAGACCAAGACATAGCCAAGACTGCATTCCGTACTCGCTATGGGCATTACGAGTTTCTAGTGATGCCATTTGGTTTGACTAATGCGCCGAATATATTTATGGATCTGATGAACCGTGTCTTCATGGAGTATCTGGACAAGTTTTTCATGGTCTTCATTAACGACATTCTGGTGTATTCGCATAATTTGGACGAGCATGTTTCTCACTTGCGGTTGGTACTGCAGACTCTTCGGGATGAGTAGTTGTACGCCAAACTGAGCAAGTGTGAGTTCTGGATGGATCGAGTGGTCTTTATTTGCCATATCATATCCAGGGAGGGGATTTCTGTTTATCCGAGCAAGATTGAGGTTGTGCTTAATTGGTCACGTCTGACGACAGTTGCTGAGATCCGTAGTTTTCTGGGTCTAACAGGATATTATCGTCATTTCATCCTGAACTTCTCTCAGCTAGCTCGACCGTTGACGCAGCTTACCCGCAAGGGTGTTGATTTTGAGTGGTCCTCAGAGTGTGAGGAGAATTTTGTGAGCTTCGATGACGGTTGACTTCTACGCCAGTGTTGGCATTGCCGTCAGGATCTGGAGGGTATGTGGTTTACACAGATGCTTCTCTTCAGGGGTTGGGTTGTGTCCTGACTCAGAATGAGCATGTGATTGCATACGCTTCTAGACAATTGAAGTTGCACGAGGATAACTATCCAGCTCATGATTTGGAGTTGGAAGTCATAGTGTTCGCTTTGAAGATCTGGCGTCATTATCTGTATGACAAAAAATTTGAGATCTTCACCGACCACAAGAGTCTCAAGTATTTGTTCACTCAGGCGAAGTTGAACATGAGGCAGAGATGTTGGATGGACTTGCTTAAGGACTATGATTTCGAGATTAAGTATCATTCGGGGGCTGCTAATCTCACCGCTGATGCATTGAGTCGCAAAGTGCGACTATCTGCACGTCAGACTTGTTAGATGTCTAGTGCTATCGAGGATTGTTGTTCTTCATGATATACCTTCAAGCATAAGAAAGGTATGCAGAGTATCCAGATGTTTGCGATACTATTTGAGCCAGCTTTATATTCGCGGATTCGGGATGCTCAGATGTCTGATTCGAAGACCCATCGTTTGGCTCGTCTAGCCAACGAGGGTAGCATGTGCAAGAGATTATGAAGCTTTGGAAACCCTTCTACATTGAGTGTTCCTTTGCCAACAGTTCTTCCTTTTGCACCACCTCCATAGGTCACTCTACCACCATTTTGTTCAATGTAGTCCGTGAGGTGATCTTTCAAACCTATCACATGCCGAGAGCTTCCACTATCAAAGTACCAATTTCCTACAGTGTTAGCTTTCAAGGAAGTATAAATAACAAAACTTTTAACATCAGACTTTTGTACCTAATCTTTCTTCACGGTGGGTTCTTTTCTGTCAGTGTTGCGCTTGGTGTTGTCCAACACGGGAGGCAACACCTGCTTAGATTCCCACAAAAGATAGTCATTCTTAAGCTTACGACAAAAAGCCTGATGTGACCAGGTTTGAGACAGTAATGACACACAAAAGGACGCTTCCATTGTTTTGGCTTTGAGACGGAAAAAATCTTCTCCGGTATAGGTTTCTTACCTTGGGAAGCCACTGAAGGTTGATTAGAAGTGTTACTGCTACCTTCCTTCACAAACACTGGTAATTTAGAAGATTCACCTATTTCAAACACACTATCTATAAAACCAAGTCCAAACTTATCATCTTTGCCCATAGTCAGAAGAGAATCAAGTTTTCTTGTACTGGAATTAAATCTAGAAAGAGTTGTTTTTGCTCTTTCAAGTTCTGAATTCAGCAACCCTAATTTCAAATCTTTCTTGCTCATGAGAACCTCCAGCCTAGCCACAACAGCTTTTAATTCAGTATTCTCTTTGTAGAGAGTTGTGTTCAACTGATTTCTTTTGATCCAATCATAGTACAACTCCTCATAGAGTTTCTGTATACCTTCCAGAGTATATGCTTCAGCTATCTGTTCTTCATGATCACTGAATTATCAAAGTTAGAAGCAACAAAACATATAGATTTTTGAACTGTGTTGTGTCCAGGTGTTGCAACACCGGAGCCAACACCGAGTGAATTAATATAAAAATTTTCTTACTTTCCAGCAAAGCAGTAAAATATATGAGATATGCCTTTTCATCATTTTCCTGTTCTCCTTTAGAATCATCATCACTCAGAGAAACATTCATATCTTTACAAAGGCGATTGGCACACTCATATGCATACTGTTCATATCCCTTACATTCCCTACATTGAACATTATCAAAACTTTTACTTGAAGACTGAATCTTACCTTCATACCTTTGACAAGGTACTCGAGTAGTAGCTGGTTTTTGGGGCTTCTCTGAAGTAGGCAGTCTATGAAATTTCAAAGGTTGTGCACCTTTCACATCCTTCTTTTCTATCATTACCTTGAGATTATCAGTGAATTTTTTCGAAATCAAATCAATATAATCTTCTTCAAGGTCAGATTCCTTCACTTCCTGTTGTACTTCAGAAAAATCATTATAAACATCATTAGGCACTTGAATGGCAATAGACTTACCCTTAGTGTCATCTTTGTCTTTCATCTCCATCTCATATCTGCGAAGAGAACTTATCAACTCATCCAAACTCATTATAGATGTATATTTGGATTCATCTATAGCACAAACTTTGATGTGAAATCTTTTAAGAACAGAACGAAACACTTTGGACACAAGTCTTTCGTTCGAAATAGGATCACCAAGAACAGAGGATTCTTTTGCAAGACACTTCAATTTAGTGTTGTATTGCATGATGGTCTCGTTTTCTTCCATTCTCATATTATAAAATTTTGAGGTTATGAGACGCATCCTTGTATTTTTGACACTTGCCGAGCCTTCACAATGAGTTTGAAGTTTTTCCCAAGCATCCCATGCACAAATACAAGTACCAATCAGATTAAACATGTTCATATCAATAGAGGTAAAAATAGCATTAAGAGCTTTTGCATTATAAATAGCCGCAGTGTTTTCATCGGCTATCAATTGTGCTCTTGGCTTTGGTCCAGGTATATCATCGTCTCTCATAGGCGGTGACCAACCATCAAGAACACGTTGCCAGGCCCTGGACTCAATGGATTGAATGTATATGTTCATCTTCAATTTTCAAGGGACGTAATTTGTCCCATCCAAAATAGGTGGACGAATTGCAACATTGGAGTACGGAGTATCCATAACAAACTTGTAACAAAAACCAGGAACTCACTTAGTAAAGTCAAGTGGTGGCTCTGATGCCACGTGAAAGAAACGGTGTACGTGGTTTGTTATGTGAACACAGGCAGTGTTGTTCTTAGTGTTGTAACACCAACAAAAACACAGGAAAGCGGTAATTTAAAGCGAAAATAAAACACAAGTAAATAATTTTGCACGAGTATAAAAATCGTGCGGATGCCTTAGGGCTAAATATCACTAGAAAACGTAAGACCAGTCTTACAAACCAATACTAGAGATTTTATGAAATATCAATAAACCCTAAATTTCACAACAAGTTGAGAAATCAAACTTGCATCCTAAATAAATCAGAGTAAAAACAATATATGCAACTCTCATAGCCTAAATTGAAGAAACAAGAAAAGATCTTCAACAACACAGTTCTCACAGTGTTTTCTCTGATGTCTTCAACACGAACGATAACACGGGGACAAGCAATAACGATGATTGCAAAAACCTTGCTTCAGAATCTTCGAATTCTTCTATGGAGTTCTTCAGTCTATGTGCAGAAAATTGTACGTCTGAAGCCTCTTTTCTCTTGTGCGTGAAAACCTCCCTTTATGGATTATCATCCAAGTTTTGAAGGTTTCCTTAGATATAGTCCTACACGAATAAGGAAACATGTTTAAGTAAATCAGAGTAAAAACAATATATCTATTAACTCCCTTATCAAGATATAATTGATCATGACAAATATATTTCATAAAATATTTTAAATATACACATAATATTTGCCAAATATTTCAATTTGTCCAGAAAGAAAAATCAAATATTATTTAATAATAAAGATAAAAAATATCAAAGAATTAAAATTCCTTTCAATATGTCAGTTGACTAAGATTTTATTGTTGTTTAAGTGAAAGACAAAGACTTACATGTTAGTTTTGTGAATACAAATATCAGTGGAAGAAAATGTGAGCTTAATATAGTTTATGACTTGTGCCTTCTGTGTTTGACCAACTTCGATATGTATATTATATTAGTGATTAACAAAAACTTCATATAGGATTCGTATTTGTAGTAGCAGATTTATCGAGTAATCGGTTCATACAATTTCCTTGTATTCCACTTGCTTTTTTTTTCTCCTAACCCTGCTTTTGTACGATCGTTGGGTGCCAATATGGCAGATCATGAAGCGGGAAAAAACTTTGCTCGGAGGGATTGGCTTCCAAATAAAATTCACTCTCTCCATGACAAATCTTTAAACAGGGAAAAGCTCGTAGTGACATGCCATTAGAAGAGAGAATCGATGCAGCATATCGAATAAAGTTGAACGGGAAAGAGTTGTTCAAAGAGGATAAATTGGAGGCGGCAATGCAGCAAAGTAATCAGATTTTGTTCACCATAATGACAAGAAATGGTTAGAGTTCAAGTTATTGTCTAACTGTCATCTAATGTTTCGTGATTTATCATATCATCACTATAACATTAATTATTTCTACTAGTATTCTCGTGCACTTGTTGCATATGCTTGTAAAACCCGTGTTTTTTTAAGAAATTCAAAAAAAATAAAAAGCAAATTGTAAAATTAAAAAAATACAAAAAATATAGTGTTTTCATATTTAAATAGTCACTAAAACACAATAAATATATTAATTATAAATGTGTGCGACATTTTTGTAAATAAAAAAAACCAAAGATAACAATATTAATGTCATTTTGGTAAATAAAAAAACATTTAATGACTAATGAAAGATAAGCTCAAATAAAATGACTATTTTATCTAATAATTTTTGATTTTATTGTGTAATAAATTAGGATATAATCATAATTTTATTTCAAACTTTATAAATTAATTAATTAAAAAATCTATGATATAACAAGACAATATAAATATCTTTTACTATTTATTAAATTTGGGTATAGTAGAATAACTAAATGGTGTCTTGGTCTATTTTTTAAACTAGTTAAACTACCATCACCCCACTAAACTACCCTCATCCCACTATTCCACATTTTCATGGTTCTAAGTTCCAACTTGGCAAACAAAATATGTGCGGAAATATGTCAAGCTACAGATTTAAAACACTGAGTGAATATCAGTTTAAGGTGTGTGTTGATGGTGAGTAAACTGAAATGACACAAGTAGTTGTTTATGGATGTTCGAATATTTCAAACACTCCTACGTCACCCCTTCTTTCACCTGGGAAGGATATCACTAGAAGACTTTAATTTATACAAATGATTTGCACAAAACCAATCTAGTTTAGGACTTAAACACTGCCTAAACAAGAACTCCTAGTATAACACCTTAGTTTCAGTCCTAGACTGATATAACAATAGAGTAAATATAACTCAAAATTCTTAGCACAAAGATCGACCCTTCAATGATCAGAATAATGCTTTTGAACGTTTGTGCTTCGAGTTCCTTGATCGAATCTTGATCAAAAAGATCTTTTCGTGTTCTCGTAAGAATGACAGAGTTTTCAGTGCGTGGAGAGACTCCTCCTGATGTTGATCAAGATCTCTATTTATACCCTTTGGATTGCCAACGGTCATAAATTCAAATTGTCCTTCAGATAGAATTTAAATTATTCCCGTTGGATTTGTCACCATCATCAACGATTTTTGGATCCGAAATTCCCTTAGTATTGTGGCACTACCTCTTGAAGAGTTGTCAGAGTACGGATGATCTTATCTAAAAATGGCACGGTAGTAAACTGTTGTGGATAAACTGATGTTGTATGTTTGGCAGGGGTAAACTGATAGAATCAGTTTAGCGAGGTAAACTGATTTACATTCCTTTAGCCAGTTGTGTGCGGTCGTTGTTGACTCAGTTTAGCGATTCAGTTTAGCAAATTAAACTGTATCCCTTAGTCATGTGGTAGTCGATAGTGACGTCATCTTTTTCGAATATCAGTTTAGCCCTTTTGTGGTTGCTCAAGTAGTTTGGCTTTCTTTTGTAAATACCAAAACTAAATTTCCCAATAATTTCCCCTTTTTTGGTGTTTATCAAAACATTGCAATTTATTATATGATAAACTGATATATATTGTCATCATGATAAGCTGATATTTATTGTTATGCATAGTCAGTTTCAATCACGATCTAAGAACTCTTCCCCTTTTTTGATAAACTGAAAATTATAGATCCGAAATGAGAGATACAAGAGTAGATAACATAATCATCTTGATGTTATAAAAGATAAACTATCTTCGATCGGAAGAGGATCTGTGAAATGATGAACTACAAGATTGTTGATGAGCTGCTGAGGTATTACATTGTAGAGCTTGAGCTTCATGTTGAGTTCGCAAGATATTCTGAGATAAGCTTGCCAAAGTGTTGAGTTGCCGCGAAATTCCTTGAAAATTTGATTGAACTGATGTGTGAAGAGATTGAAAAAATCCATTCAAATTGTCAACTTTTGTCTCTAAAGACTGATGAGAGTTTTGCAGTTGAGACAGTGAGCTAGTCAGTTGATTTGAATCTACTAGGATGTTATCCAACAGTGCAAGCTTTTCTTGAAGTTTACCGAGCTCAGCATTCATTGATTGTCTTAGAAAAGAGATGTTGCTGGTTGTTGTTTTTTGATTTTCTTTGAGACTAGTGACAGTCTTAGATACGGCATAGACTGAATTTTCAATCTGAGAAAGTGCTTGATATATACCAATCATCATCAGTCGTGGAAGCGGGAGATGGGAGTCATTTGTCAGTGAATGAAAGATTTTCTTTGGTAAAATCTTGCTTCTGTCCTTTAGGAGGTGATGGAGGTGCAGCTGCGATTATTTCAACCTTTTTTTTCCCTTTGTCCTGATGAGTTGAGGATTCATGAATTATATGAACATTCATTGCTAGATTTTGAGATAAAGTCTCAGTATCAATAGCTTTGTCATGAGGAGATGGATCATTGATGATTTGTACATGTGGGGATGATTCATGTAGTGGTTCTTGCAGCTATTTATCTTCAAGAATAATTGGTGTGACTAATGAATCATCAGTTGAGTTGGTTGTCCAAAGTGCTTCTTCATTACTAGGCTTGGTTGGAGCAGGTGTGTCATCAAGTTGGCATGGGATTTCCAACGTTTGAGAGACTTCCTTGGATTCTGTTAGAACTTGTTCGATGGGAGTTGAGAAGGATGAATCAACTGCTTGAGACAAGAATGGTTCTGTGATTTCCTTCTGAGAAAAGATGAGTGTCTCGTCTGTGTGGTCAAGAATTTGAGATTATGGTACTTCCATAGTGATCGGTTGAGGTTCTTCAAGTTCCTCCTGGAGAGATATTGGTGGCACACTTTCTTCCATGGATGATGCTATTAATAAAGGTGTTGAACGATCTTCAGTTTCAATATGAGATATGACTTCATCAACATTCATAAGTTGAAGCTCAGGTAGATTATTTTCAGTTTCTGATATATGCAGCTGCTGCTCAATGGATGTATCTGTTGTATTGGGGGAAACTGAAGTTTCTCTTTGAAGTTCTTCAAACACCTGATCAATTGAATGGTTGGAGGATTCAGTGGAAGTATGACTTTTCTTGCTTTTCTTGTGTTTGGATTTGGAAGTAGAGTGTGATTTATGTTTCTTCCAAAAAAAGATCTCTGGAGTTTCCAACGTTTGATCAGTCTCCCAGAATTTTAATTTTGTTTGTATATTGATGATATCAGTTTGCATTTGAGTGAATATGGCTCTGTCTTCATAAGAAGTTCTGGCACGTGGATCGTAATTGCTTTGAAATTCATCAACAATTTCTCCCAGTTTCTTTATCCTTAAGAGATCATAGAAGTAATTTCTTCTTATCAATGCATCTTGAATGTTGTCAGTCTTGACAACTCTCAGTACAATTTTTTCAAGTTTGACAAATTTTGACAGCTCATTCTTTTTGGTGAGATGCCTGGCCAATGTAGAGGTCCTGTATTGGTGCCAAGTATCAAATATTTCAGCAGTACGCTTCTCAGCATATTCAAGTACCTCATCCATGGTTAAATCAATTTATAGTTGAATAGCATTGGATGGTCTATCAGGATCTGAGGAGGATGCTATTTGAGAGCTTCCTGCTACTAAGTCCAAACCTGAGCGAGTATATTCAACAATTTTTTTTAGGCAGGACTACGATTTGTGAGATAAACTGCAGAGGAGCTTTCTGAGTTTTAATGACTGTTCCCAAGTCTTCATGTGTTGGAGTTTCTAGAGATGGTTGAAAACTCTGAAGTGGTTCAATCATCATAGGTTGCTTTCCTTTGGGATTAGTTTTGGTTTGTAGCTCCTCAGCTGTTTTATCAACGAGATGTGCATCTTCAGTTGAGGCCATATTTACTTGTTTAGGAATCACAGAAATGATCAGTTTAGATGGAAATAAGATAGCCTTTGCTTGTAGAGTTTTTGTACGCTTGGTTTAAGGCAGTTTAACAACTTCTTCACTATCAGTTTCATCACTGTCATGTATCACAAAATTTATCTTCTTCTTGGTTGATTTTTTTATTGGTGTTTTCTGCACTTTTGCGATCACTAAGTCAGTAGATTCTCTGGATTGAAAGCTTGTGAGATACTCACAATTCAGAACTCTAAGCTTGTGCAATTGAGAAGATGCTTGAAGAGTAATTCCGAGACTTTCAAAGAGTTGACTAGCTTGTAGAATATATCCAGAAGATTGCTTTG
The DNA here is from genome assembly GCF_033568475.1 of Henckelia pumila. Classification (NCBI taxonomy): domain Eukaryota; kingdom Viridiplantae; phylum Streptophyta; class Magnoliopsida; order Lamiales; family Gesneriaceae; genus Henckelia; species Henckelia pumila. Next base: position 217,000,281 of record NC_133123.1, read on the forward strand.
TTGGTGTCATCATTTGAACAAAGATATTAAAAAAGATATTAATCCAATTGATCTTCACACCTTTCATGATAGCAGTCATTACTTTGAACTTTCCAACAGTTAATTTGGCGAAGGATCCTCCTTTTGCCAAAATACTCTTGGCCACAATATCAGCCAACATTTGATATTCAGGATTTAAGTCTCTTTTGAATCCAGACAGAGAAATCGGTTGACTTGAGCCAGAAAATATGTTTTTCATTTCAGTGATATCAGTATTTGATATAATATTGAAGTCAGTGTTACCTGAAGTAGGTAAACTGAAGGTGTTGGAAAAAAATTCTTCACTGATTTGAATGGTGTGTCCGCCGAGAGAAAGTAATAGTATGCCATCATCTTTGAGTGTACAGTTGTGATATAACGATAACAAGTCCGTTTGATAGATATTTAAATTTTTGATATCCAGAAAAGGGCAAAGTCCAGTTTGTTCAAGAGCGGTGCAGACCTTGGATATGCCTGGTTTATCCATTCCATACAGAGATTCAAAATCGACGGCAAGATCATTGAGAATGTAAACTGCAGATGAAGTGGTCATTTGAAATGGTTCCTGTGAATCAATGAGGCAATCATAAGAGAAGTTTAAGATAGATTTAGGGTTTATGATAGACTAAATTATTGTATTTTGGGTGACTTGGTCAATACGACACAAGAGTGACGTGGCACACAGAACAATTTGAAATTCAAAAACACAAAGTACAGTGAGGCGCGAGATAGTACACATATTTTCCTCTAAAAATATTACACGTTACAACTATAAATAGTGAAATATAGTAGTATAACCGATTTTGTAATTTCAGTTGAGAAAAGAAATATGAGTAACAGTGTTCCCTTGTTTGGTTTTGGTCAAAGTCCATATGTGGCATGTGAGGCATGTCGAGAGAGTTACTTTGAGATTGAAAAGAAAAATATCGAGGAGAGGGTGTTTGAAAAGGTGATGAAGGTCTGGTTGAAGATAGAAGAGCTCCACATGTATTATCATGCTCAGTTGCCTCCCAGGAAATTTGAGGATGCAAAGAAAATAGCTCAGAGGGCGATGTACTACATGATAGCACTGGATACATTTGAGCCCAGCGACATTTTTAAGGAGAAAAATGTTCTCTATATGATGCTCAGTAAAGAGTATATCACATTGTTTTGTATTGCAACCGATGAGCTAATGGATCCTTCAGTTGCTCCTCTACGAGCATGGGTGACTAACTGGAGCTTTGAGATTTTCCTCAAGATGAGGAAAATAAAAAGTGTGTGATTGTAGCCTATTAATTTCAAGTATTAATAAATGAATTTTTACTTAAACTGAATTTTTTGTGCATAAACTGTTTCACTTAAACTGTATCGATGCAACTACTAAGTAAACAAAGGTAAACTAAAATAGTAAGCACAAAAATCCATGTTATCAGATAATGATTACATGCAATCAAATTTCAGAGATTTTTTTGTCATAAACAGTGCCTTATTTCATGAAAGTTATACATAAGAAACTCTTGATATTCTTAATATTTTAAATGTAATAAATGCTAGAAACTCTTCTATATCTGGGCTGTTAGTCTATATATAAAAAAAAATGAAGATATGCAAGTAGACATTAAATCAAGTAAATAATGGAGAATTAGAGAATTGCTCATGAAGATTTTGTTGAGGAGAAGCTTGCTCGTCTTCGAGCAAAACTGATACGGGTGCAGTTCAGAGGCCCAAATGCCCTTGGTCCTGATGAGGTTCGTCATCTTGAAAAATATAAGCAGGTGCTTGGGATTAACAACCCTGCGTATGTCCTTAGCCGAGAGGGCATACGGCTGCTGCTCCTGAAGAAGGAGTTAAGGGTGGTGACCCTTTTCCATGGCTTGGAGGAGGTGGAAGATGGCCCGCTGGAGGAACATCTTCGCCTTTGGAAAATGGCTGTGGAAAATGAAATAGATATTGTAAATGGAGTTTATTAATAAAATATGCTATTTTGTTGGATATTTTGTTATCTATTTTTGATGTCTGTTATAAGCCTAAAAAATATAAACTGCAAAGAATTATTAGTGTTCCCCCTAAATGTATGCTTATATCGGGGTAAGCAGATAAGAGGAGTTTTAAAGCAACGTAATCAAGTACAATAAAATATCAATAGAGAATCAGTTTAATAGCTTTGCCAAGAATTCAGTTTAGGTCATGCTAAACTGTTTAGACATATTGCAATGTATAAGCTTAATTCTAATTTAATTCAATAAGTCCTAGAATATTTCGAAAGTAAGAAAACTTAGACTCTGGGAGTTGTTTGGTAAAGATGTCTGCAGTTTGTTGCTCTGTTGATATGTGCCCCAGTCGAATATTCTTCTTGAGTGCATGATCACGGATAAAATGATGTCTAACTTCGATATGCTTTGTTCTTGAATGAAGTATGGGGTTGTAAGTGATTGCAATTGTGCTGGTGTTGTCACAGAATATTTGTAGTGACCCTGCATGGAATCACCTACTAACTAGCAACTAATAGCATGCATTAAACTTAATATAGTAAAATGCTTAACAGAGTAAAACGTGCGGAAACATAACCCATAATTAACATATCAGCTTAGTAAAAACAAGTCCAGGCTTAATACTGTAGTGATACAACCATATCGAAAAACTTAAAAGTAAATATTATACAGCTATATCGACTCCTACTGTATAAATAACTCCTCAAGGCTCCTGCTCCCTAGTCCTGCCTCGAACTACCAGCTCCGTCCATCCTGCGACCTTCCCCGTGGAATAGGGTGTCCAAGATAACAACTAGGAATCTCATCAGGGAATACATCAGGAAACTCGTTGACAACCGGTAACTGATCGATACCCGAACTACTCGTAGACATATCAACTGCATAAATGAAGTAGCCCTCCCCACCATACTCTAAGACATGACATGCCTTCAGAGCCGATACAAGTGGCATCGGAGGTCGCGCCCCCTCACCATAAAAGTACCAGCTATCACCCTCATCTGGATGAACTGTACCAGACGCTGATAACTATCCACAGTAGCGTGATACAATGTCAGCATATCTATTCCCAAAATACAATCAAAATTTGTCATCGCTAATATCATCAAATTAGCTGATAACACATGACCCTCAAACTCTAGAAGGCAACCCATCACTAGACGCTTAGTTACTACCTTCTGCTCCAGCGGAGTAGATACAACTAAATCCAGGTCTAATGATACATAAGGTAATCTATGTCTCTTAACAAACCGACTAGAAATAAAGGAATGCGATGCTCCAGTATCAATTAATACAAGTGCAGGAATACCACATAACAAAAAGGTACCTGCCAACATGTGATCGCTTCCCTCCATTGCTTGCTCTTGAGACAGAGCAAACACCTGCCCTTGAGTCTGTGGACGGTAACCAGAAGAACTCTGTGGTGTAGGCTGCTGACGTGGAAAAGTAGAAGCCTGAGATCCAACCTATGATCCCGATCCACAAGCAGAACCCATACGCTGAGGACAATCTCTCCGCAGATGTCCCTGTTCACCACAAATATAACAAGCACCAGTATCCTTCCGACATGAAGCTGCAGGATTCTTCCCACCACAGTGTCTGCAAAACTCCTCCTTCTTCTTCTTCCCAAAACGGAACGTACCTCGTGAATCACGAGAACCAGACGAAGTAGAAGTAGTAGAAGACATAGGTCCAGATTGCACAACAGATTGAGTCCTAGGCCCAAGAGATCCACTAGGCTGTTCAGGCATCATCAACTGTGCCCGCCTATTGCTGTTCTCCACTTGACGGCAACGGTTCACCAAAGTTTCATAAGATGTCGGATCATCACAAACGACAACTTGTGAATAGATATCTTGATTCAAACCTTGTATAAAGATATCATACTTGGACGCATCACTGTCATTGATATGAGGACTGAAAGGTAGCAGATCTAAAAATCGTTGCTGATATTGATCAATAGTCATTGATCCTTGTCTCAGAGTCAGCAAATCCATAAATTGTGTCTGTCGAACAGCAGGACAAAAATACAGTTTCTGAAACTGCTAACAGAAATCTCCCCAAGTCACCTGTCCTCTCTCCGTACGTGCCTGAGTCGCCTTGGCATCCCACCATAAGCGTGCTCGATCTTCTAGAACAAATTCTAGAACTTCCAATTTTTGCTCTTCAGTGCACTCCAAAGCTCAAAAAGCACTCTCGAGTTTAGACATCCAACCTCTCGCTTCTTCAGGATTTTCGCCACCCAATAAAGGCTTTGGTCCTACTTGCATAAACTTATTGATAGAGTAGAGACGTCTACCCTCTTGAGGACGATGTCGATCCTCATGATGATGGCAATGGTGATGAAGATGACCATATCCCTAGCCAACACTACCGTGACTCTCGTCGGCCATATCCTGAAAAGAATTGCACATTAAAAATCCCAAATGCGCATAATTACTCAAGACTAGACTAAATCCCAAGTACTAATCCCAAAATCTAAGCATGCTCTGATACCAAAAATGTAGTAACCCTGCATGAAATCACCTACTAACTGACAACTAATAGAATGCATTAAACTTAATATAGAAAATGCTTAACAGAGTAAAACGTGCGAAAACATAACTCATAATTAACATATCAGCTTAGTAAAAACAAGTCCAGGCATAATACTGTAGTGATACAACCATATCGAAAAACTTAAAAGTAAACATTATACAGCTATATCGACTCCTGCTATATAAATAATTCCTCAAGGCTCCTGCTCCCTAGTCCTGCCTCGAACTACCAGCTTCATCCATCCTATGACCTGCCCCGTGGAATAGGGTGTCCAAGATAACAATTAGGACGTGAGCGCTAACGTCCAGTACATAAACATGAGTAAACACACACACACACACACACACACACACACATATATATATATATATATATATATATATATATATGATGCATGCAACATGATGGCTGGTAAAGGGTCATCTGAAAAGTCATGCTCAGTACCGGCACCATATGAGTGTTGCCACCGCACGGATCAACCTTTGGGTGCAACCACACTCGTCTAGTACACCAGAGTAGTCAGACATACATGTCCCCGCCGTCGCGATACTCTCAGTGACAGACTATCGAGTATAGAGCTGAGCAGCTCTATAATCAGGTATATCAAGGTATAGGCTCAACGTGTATGTGCACATGATATATGAGTATAGAAAAGCGATAAAACATACATTATGCCACATAATAATGCCAAATAAATGCAACATATAAACATGTATACTCGCTGGCAATCTCAGTCAATGTGTACGTACCTCTAGGCTAGTTCAAGTCTAGTAGGATCCTAGGTTCCAAGCCTATATTCAAAAGTTCATCGTATCACTACACAAGTTCTATAAGCCTTAACTAAGCTAATAAGTAATCTCAAAACTTAAATAGATTCCCGGACCATACCTTCGTCCATAGTAAGCCCTTTGGAGTTGCTAGTCCCGGATGACTATAACCACACCTTGGTTATTCTATAACCTCTATTATAACCAATAAGGCTCTCAAGTGTATAACTCACACCATAAAACTGAAGAAGGAAACTCGGGAATTCGTAACTCAAAATGAAATCGAATGAGCCCTATTTATAGGAAAATTCCCAAATGAGTTCGGAGCCTACGAACTAGAGTTCGGATCGTTCGATCCAACTCATTGTTTGCATGCGAGACACGTCGAGTTCTGACCATTCGATCGCCACTTTGGGTCTTCCGAAGTGTCCTAAATCCGACACTTGTGAAAAACCATGGCTGAGTAATCCTGCCTACTTGGCATAGGTGAAGTTCGGGCCGTTTGATCCTAGTTCGGACCGTCCGAACGTGCCTTAACTCCAAAGTCAACAAGCCATCTTTGGAGCCCCTGAGTTGCTGAGTTCGGATCGTCCGAAGTCCTCTTTGGACCGTCCGAACTGGCTCAAATATTGACAACCCAATTCTTGATTCTGAAGTTTGATTAAGCCCCATAATTGGTTAATTACTAATCCTTAACCATGTTTAACATATCATTATCTTAAAATGGAATCTGGGTTACTACAATATTGGTGAATCCTGTTCTTCAATTCCATAATCCCTCAACTGTTGTTGAACCCAAAGCAGTTGAGCACATCAACTTCCAGCAGCCAAGTATTCAGTTTCTATTGTAGAGGTTGCAATGGATGTTTGTTTCTTACTGCACCATGAGATCAGTCTATCCCCAAGGAATTGACATAATCAACTTGTACTTTTTCTATCCAGTTTACATCCACCATAATCAGCATCTGAGTAGCCAATTAGATTGAAGGAGTTATGCTTAGCATACCACATACCAACATTCTGAGTCCCTTTAAGGTACCTTAGTATCCTTTTGCCAGCTACGAAGTGGGACTGCTTAGGATTTGACTGAAATCTAGCACATAAGCAAACTGCAAAAACAATGTCAGGTCTACTGGCTGTTAAATAAAGTAATGACCCTATTAGACCTCGATACATTGTTGCATCAACTGATATTCCCCCTTCGTCTTTGTCAAGGTTAATCGATATGCCCATGGGAGTTGTTGCAACTGTGCAGTTCTCCATACCAAACTTTTTGATTAATTCTTTGGTATACTTAGTTTGGCTTATGAATGTCCCATTTTTCATTTGACAAACTTGTAATCCGAGAAAGAAATTCAGTTCACCCATCATGCTCATCTCGAATTTTTCCTGCATTAGCTTCGAAAATCTTGTGCACAGTTTGGGGTTAGTTGACCCAAAGATAATATCATCAACATATATTTGAACTAATAAAGTGTGATCACCTTTCGTGAATTTGAACAAAGTTTTATCAACTGTGCCTATTGTAAACTCGTGTTCAAGAAGAAATTTAGTTAAGGTGTCATACCAAGCTCGAGGAGCCTGTTTCAGTCCATAAAAAGCTTTGTTTAAGTGATACACATGGTCTGGAAATTGATGATTTGTGAATCCCGGTGGTTGTTCAACGAAGATTTCTTCTTGAAGTTTTTCATTCAAGAAAGAACTTTTAACGTCCATTTGATAAACTTTGAAATTTTTGAAGGAGGCATACGCAAGAAATATTCTTATGGCTTCCAGTCTAGCTACTGGTTCATAAGTTTCATCATAGTCAATTCCTTTTTCTTGCATGTATCCTTGAGCTACTAATCTTACCTTATTTCTAATTACAGTTCCTTCTTCATTAAGATTGTTTCTGAAGACCCATCGAGTGTCAATAACTGATTGATGTATTGGTCTAGGAACAAGATCCAAGACTAAGTTTCTAGTAAACTGATTTAATTCTTCTTGCATTGCCTCTATCCAACAGCTGTCAGCCAATGCATCTTCAATTTTCTTTGGCTCTTCTTGGGATATGAAAGCTGCATGAAGAAGTTCTTTAATCATTTGTACTCTAGTCCTTAGTGGTGCCGTAGGATTGCCTATTACTGAACTGAGTGGATGCTTTTTGGACCATTTGAGTCTAGTATTAGACTGATTTCCACTTATCACTTGCGCCTCCAGATCTTGATTAGTCATGTTGTCTTGACCAAGCTCTGTGTCTTCAAAATGAATGTGGTGATCTCGAGTCTCATGATGCTGTTCTTCAATATTCTCAACTGTGTGGGTTTGATGAATATCAATTGGTTAATCAATGTTACGATCCTCAACTACTGAGCCCACTAGTTCAGGTTTAGGAGATTAAAGTGTTCTTATAGGTGGTGAAACTTCGTTTTCACTTTCATCCTGACTATCATTGTCTAAATGTATTTTCTGAAATAGATCTGAGAGTTGATGAGTGTTAGTTGCAATAGCATCAGTTAAATCTTCATCAAAAATAACATGAATTGATTCTTCAACATTTAGAGTTCTGTTTTTGAAGACTCTATATGCTTTGCTAATTGAGGAGTATCTTAGAAATATTCCCTCATCTGACTTTGCATCAAATGCAGTCAGATGACTTTTACCATTGTTGTGAATATAGCATTTGCTCCCAAAAATTTTGAAATATGATACATTGTGTTGTTTGCCATTCCAGATCTCATATGGGGTCTTAAAAAATTTCTTGCATATCATTGATCTGTTCTGAGTATAGCACGCAGTTTTCACAGCTTCTGCCCAAAATCTTTGAGAAACTTTGGAGTCAGCTAACATGGTTCTCGCAGCTTCTTTAAGAGTACAATTTCTTCTTTTTGCAACACCATTTTGTTGTGGTGTTCTAGCTGCTGAGAGTTCATGTTTGATTCCATAATGTTCTAAAAAAGATGATAACGCTTGATTGACAAATTCAGTTCCTCTATCACTTCTGATTCTGTCAATCTTACATGATTTTTTGTTAAAAATTCTTTTAAAAATCATGATTAGTTGAGAAGCGGTTTGGTCTTTTGATTTTAGGAAAATGACCCAGGTAAAAAGTGAGTAGTCATCAATTATGACAAGACTATACCTCATTCCCCCTAAACTTTTTACTGGAATTGGACCAAATAAGTCCATGTGCAATAGTTCCAAGCATCGGGAGGATGAGTTATAGCCCTTATTTTTAAAAGATGAACTAACTTGCTTTCCAAATTGACAGGCTGAGCAAACTTTGTCTTTGGAAAACTCAATTTTAGGCAGGCCTATTACTAGCTCGAGCTTACTCAGACTGACAATAGTTTTGAAGTTAAGGTGATTCAATCGATTGTACCAAATCCAGTTGCTCTTAGAATTGGAAGCTACGAGGCAAACTGGTTTGCTAGACTGAATGTTCCAGCATACTTTATATGTGTTTCCATATCTGTTTCCTGTCAAAATAATGTTATCAGAGGAATCTTTAACAATGCAGTTTAGCTTTTGAAATTCAACGGAATGCCCATAATCACACATTTGAATAATGCTAATTAAATTATATTTCAGATTATCAACCAATAGAACATCTTGAATGATAATGTTGTCGTGGATAATCTTACTCTTACCCACGGTCTTACCCTTTGAGTTGTCACCAAAAGTGATAGTGGGACCATGGTATTTAACGAGTTTAGACTGTAGTTTATCATTTCCAGTCATGTGTCTTGAACATCCACTGTCTAAGTACCATGATTCCTCCTCCTTTTTCTTGGTATCTGCTACCTGCATTCACAAGGTTGAATAACTTTTGGTACCCACATCTATTTGGGTCCACGAGGGATTAATCCTTTAGGAACCCAAAGCTGGAATACTTTAACCAGTTTACCAGTTTCTGTGTTCCTATAGGTGCGTACTAAGTTAGATGCTCTAGATGGTGGAGTTTGATGTGCTTGTGAAACTATATGTTGTTTTCCTTTTCCAGTGTCCTTGAAGTTTCTATATCGCTTTTGAACTGGACGTTGATTATGGTATTGACTTATATTTCCTCTCATGGGATTAGGTTGATATGAATTAGTCCTTTTAGTACTTTTAGCAATCTCTACCTTAGTTTCACGGGGATTGAAGCCAATACCAAATCTTTTTCTGTTCATCTGCTCTATTTGCTGCCAAGTCATCAGGATAGGTTTTTCATTGTCATTTTCCATAATTGCTCGTACAAATTTTATGTATTTGCCATTGAACATGTTCAGTTTGGGTAGAGTACTTGATTCACCAGTTTCAACCATCTCACCATATCCAAGACTAGTTTTGTCATGGAGAGGTCTTTGTGAATCATTCATTCTGTCAACAGGCTCGAAGATTTATTCCATGATCTTACTAATTCATCCATGTTATGTTTTTCTGTTTTAAGATTCATGATATCGATCTTGAGTTGTTCATTCTCAGTTCGGAGCACAACAATATTTGTTTCAAGACAGTTTATCTCAACTGATTGTTCTCATGAGGGTTCAGTTGAGATATCTTGCAGATCCTTTTGCTTGGCTCTGACTTCATCGAATGCAAAGGACAGTTGATGATACTCATTTTCCATATCATGAAGAGCTTTGATCAATTCCTCTCTGGTAAATTCCTCAAAGCTGAAATCAAATACATGTCCACTAGTGGATGGAATCTCACAATCATTTGCCATAAGACACTTGACCTCTTCTTCATCATCACTGCAACTGGATGAGCAATTTGATTCCTCTGAATCACTATCTGTTTCTGCCCACTTGGTTTTGTTGTCCTTTGCAACCAATGCTTCATGTTTCTGTCTCGAGGTGTGTCTGTCATTCCTTGAACTTTTCCTTTTGTCAAAGTTCTTTGGTTTGGGACAATCAGCAATGAAATGTCCTGTTTTCCAACAGTTGAAGCAACTTCTTGGTTCTTCAATTGTCTCTTTCTTTTAAAAATTTCTTCTGTGGGATCCTTCTTGGTTTCTTCTGATGAATCTACCAAACTTCTTCACAAACAAAGACATGGCATCACTGCTCAGTTGTTCTGCTTGATTTTTTTGATTTAGCTGGCGACTCAATTTTTACTGCAGTCAAGGCCTTGGTCAATTGTGAAATAGACTGATCTTCTTTTCGAGTTTGCAACTCGAATTCATAGGCTTTTAAATCTGCAAATAAGCCATGCAGCTATAATTTATTCAAGTCCTTCGATTCTCTCATGGTTATTATTTTTACATCCCATTTTTTGGGAAGGCCTCGAATTACCTTTAGAATAACTTCCCTGTTGGGATATGTTTTTCCCAATCCATTAAGCTCAATAACAATGCTGCTTACTCTCTCATCAAATTTTGTCATTGATTCTCCTGGCTTCATCTTGATGTTGTCAAATTTTTGAGTGGCGACAGACAGTTTTTTTTCTTTTGTCTGTTCATTTCCTTCACAGAGTTGAATCAACTTCTCCAAAATTTCTTTCCCGGTTTTGCATGTCTTGATTTTGCTAAAGGTGTTCTTGTCAAGAGTTTTATACAAGATATCTTTAGCCACATTATCAAGATTTTCTTTCTTTTTGTCTTCAGCAGTCCATTCGATTCTTTGTTTCTCAATGTACTGTGGACCACCTCCAGAAAGAGCTATAGCAGTATTGACCTTGGTGATCGCAAGAGGTCCATCAATGATGACAAATCACATGTCATCGTCTAGTGCTGATAGGTGTGCTTGCATACGAATCTTCCAGTCATCAAATTCTTCCTTTGAGAACATAGGAATTTTGCTGAATGAAGTCATTTTGGTTCAGTGCTTTAAGAGTAAGATAATAACCGCTCTGATACCACTTGTTAGGATCGGTTGAAAGTCTAGAGGAGGGGGGTGAATATACTTTCAAACAGTTTAGTAGGAAATATTGAACTCAATCGTTTTAATGAATGAGTTCGAGGCTTATCTTAGTGTCGAATGCAGTTTGGCAAACAAAATATGTGCGGAAATATGTCAAGCTATAGATTTAAAACACTGAGTGAATATCAGTTTAAGGTGTGTGTTAATGGTGAGTAAACTGAAATGACACAAGTAGTTGTTTATGGATGTTTGGAGATTTCAAACACTCCTACGTCACCCCTTCTTCCACCTCGGAAGGATATCACTAGAAAACTTTGATTTATACAAGTGATTTGCACAAACCCAATCTAGTTTAGGACTTAAACACTGCTTAAACAAGAACTCCTAGTATAACACCTTAGTTTCAGTCCTAAACTGACATAACAATAGAGTAAATATAACTCGAAATTCTTAGCACAATGATCGACCCTTCAATGATCAGAATAATGCTTTTGAACATTTGTGCTTCGAGTTCCTTGATCGAATCTTGATCGTAAAGAGCTTTTCGTGTTCTTGTAAGAATGACAGAGTTTTCATTGCGTGGAGAGACTCCTCCTGATGTTGATCAAGATCTCTATTTATACCCTTTGGATTGCCAATGGTCATAAATTCAAATTGTCCTTCAGATAGAATTTAAATTATTTTCGTTGGATTTGTCACCATCATCAACAATTTCTGGATCCGACATTCCCTTAGTATCGCGGCACTACCTCCTACAGAGTTATCAAAGTACAGATGATCTTATCCAGAAATGGCATGATGGTAAACTGTTGTGGATAAACTGATGCAGTCAGTTTGGCAGGGGTAAACTGATAGAATCATTTTAGCGAGGTAAACTGATTTACATTCCTTTAGCCAGTTGGGTGAGGTCGTTGTTGACTCAGTTTAGCGATTCAGTTCAGCAAAGTAAAATGTATCCCTTAGTCATGTGGTAGTCGATAGTGACGTCATCTTTTCCAAATATCAGTTTATCCCTTTTGTGGTTGCTCAAGTAGTTTGGCTTTCTTTTGTAAATACCAAAACTAAATTTCCCAACACAACTAATTCACATTCATTATTTACCTCCCAAATCCCAAACATATTCATTCCTCTTACTTTTTTTTTTGAAACATCTTTCTTATTTTTTGGATTTAGGTGAAATTTTTTTTTCAACCCAACACAAAAATTATACTCCATTTTATTTTAATTTATCACAAATTTAGAAAACTATTTTTTATTGTTTTCGTTAATATTTTGTTTATTGCACACGCATTGTCTCTGTTTATTTGTTATATAAGAAATAAGCTCTTAGTTAGTTAGCTTACATGTCAAGTTGCTTACGTGTATCGATTACTTGTATAGGTTGCTCTACTATAAATAGGAATGATACACTGTAATTGAGATACACTTTTGAATTCATTCAATATACAAGATTCAATTCCTTTAGCTGCGGTTTTTCTTCCCAATTATGGTGTTCTTCATTTTCTGATATGGTATCAGAGAAGGTTAATTGTTTCGATCGATCTACAGATAATTGATTCCTAATTCAATAATGGCGAGGGGAGGTGGAGGAAATCAAGTTCCGAATCCAGCTCCACCGATTCGAGTCATTTTAGAAGATTGTACAAGTCCGTTTTTTCTTCATAATGGAGATCATCCAGGTTTGATTCTTGTAGCTCATCATCTTGTAGGATCTAACTACAATACTTGGAGTCGTGCTATGATTACGGCATTGATAGCGAAGAATAAGAAAGATCTTCATGACAGGTTTCATCAGAGTAATGCACCACGAGTTTATCAGATTAAGAAATTTCTTAGTGAATTGCAGCAAGGATCAATGGATGTTAGTTTGTATTACACTAAGTTGCGTACACTTTGGGATGAATTACGAGATTATCAACCAGTTTCAGTTTGTAACTGTGGTACGATGAAGGAATGGGTGGATTATAATAATCAAGAATGTGTAATGCATTTTCTCATGGGACTTAATGAGTCATATGCTCAAATCCGTGCACAAATCTTAATGTCTGAACCTTTACCTGTCATTGCGAAGGTTTTTTCTCTTATAATACAAGAAGAGAGACATAGATCCATACATTGTAATTCTCTTAAGCCGAAGGTTGATTCATCAATTGGTATTCATTCTGCAAGTTCTCCAGTTGCTACTACTAATGCTGCATATGTAAAGCCATTTCAGAAAACACAAGGCGGAAAAATGGATAGGATGATGTGTTCTTATTATCATTTTACTAATCATACAATTGACAGATGTTTCAAGCTTCATGGTTATCCACCAGGGCATCCAAGGTATAATCAGTCTCGTTTTTCGCATAAAGCACAGACTCATCAAGTAACAGGGATGGCAGAGTGTGATAATGCTTCGATGGATAACTTGACTCACAATCATTGTAGACAACTTATTGAGTTTCTTAGTGATAAGCTTCAGGTTACGACTGGTGTAAACAAGGTGGTTCAGCAGCAAAAGCCTACTGTGTCTTGTTTTACTGGTATATATTCTCTATCCTTTTCTCTTTCATCTATTTCCAAGACCGATTGGGTATTAGATATAGGCGCTACTCATCACATTTGTTGTTCTCTTTCATTGTTTGTTTCTTCCAAATCCATTAATTCCACAGTCACATTACCAAATGGCTTAACTATTCCAGTCACTCTTTTAGGTTCTGTCCATCTATCCAAAGATCTTATTCTTGAAGATGTGCTATACGTGCACAAGTTTCAGTTTAATTTGCTATCAATAAGTTCTCTTACCAAACTTCTCATGTGTTCTGTTTCCTTCATGTCTGATCTTTGTCAAATTCAAGACATCACCAAGACCAAGATGATTGGGACGGGTAAAAGAGTTGGAAATCTTTATGTGCTAACATCTGAGCCAGATATATCATCTTCTATTGTTTGTACTGTCCTTACCAATAAGTTGTGGCATTGTCGAATGGGGCATCCATATTTTTCTAAAATTTTTGTTCTTGATGATGTTTTATATTTTAAGTCAGATGATACAGAAATTCTACCTTGTTCCATATGTCATTTGTCCAAACAAAGGCGTTTGTCCGTTACTTCATATAATAAAGCCTGTGAACCCTCTTTTGCTCTTGTGCACATTGATGTATGGGGGCCTTTTAATACCATTTCTGTTGAAGGATATCGATATTTTCTCACAATTGTTGATGATCATTCTAGATTCACATGGGTTTATATGTTAAAAACTAAGTCTGAAGCTTCCAGTGTTTTTCAAAGTTTTTGCCGCATAGTCAAAAATTAGTTCCATATGTCCATAAAATCTGTAAGGAGTGACAATGGTCCTGAGCTTGGTTTTACTGATTTCTTCAATCAAGAGGGCATTATTCACACCTATTCTTGTGTGGAAAGACCTCAACAAAATTCTGTTGTTGAAAGAAAACATCAACATATTCTAAATGTTGCTCGAGCTCTTTTGTTCCAATCCAATCTTCCGCTGGTTTACTGGTGTGATTGTGTCATCACTGTTGTTTACTTAATTAATCGTACACCATCTCATTTTCTTGCTAATAACACTCCTTTTCTTGTGTTATATGGTAAGTCCCCTAAATATTCTCATTTGAGGGTATTTGGCTGCCTTTGTTATGCTTCTACTTTGTTGTCCTCCTGTCATAAATTTTCTCCTCGGGCACTTAAGTGTGTTTTTCTTGGTTATCCTCCTGGATATAAAGGCTATAAATTGTTAAATCTAGCCACTAATGAAATTTTTATCTCCAGAGATGTTGTTTTCCATGAAAACATATTTCCTTTTCAGCATATGGTTGATAACATTTCCTCCAATCTCCTGAAATTTTTCCAGATAATATCATCTCATCTTCTCCTAGTTTTGGTCCTACATCTTGTCTCACAACTCATTCTGGTCGGACAATACATAAGCCTCCTCATCTTAATGATTATCACTGTTATATGGTTGATTGTTCTTCTAAATCCAGTACTGCTCATCCATTGTATTATGTTCTAGGCTCCTCCAAAATTTCTCTTTCTTATAAGGCTTTTGTTAATCATATATCTTCCGTTTTTGAACCTGAAACTTTTTCTCAAGCTGCTGCTCTACCTGAGTGGAACCAAGCCATGGCTGATGAGCTTAAAGCTTTGGAACTTAATTAGACATGGTCTATTGTTTCTTTACCTCAAGGTAAATCTGATGTTGGTTGCCGATGGGTTTATAAAGCTAAATTTGGAGCTGATGGCAATTTGCAGCGTCATAAGGCTCGCTTAGTTGCTAAGGGGTACACCCAACAAGAGGGTCTTGATTTTCTTGAAACTTTTTCACCCGTTGCTAAATTGGTTACTGTCAAAACTCTTCTTGCCCTTGCTGCCATTCGTGGTTGGTCTCTCATTCAACTAGATGTCAACAATGCTTTTCTTCATCGTGACTTAGATGAGAAAGTTTACATGACACTGCCTCCAGGGTATTGCAGTGAGGGGGAGACATTACCTATGAATGCTGTTTGTAAACTTCATAAATCCCTTTATGGTCTCAAACAAGCTTCGAGGCAGTGGTTCGCTAAATTTTCTTCCACTCTACTCAGTATTGGTTTTTCCCAATCGCATCATGATAATTCTTTGTTTGCAAGGAATCGTGGCAATGGTTTTCTAGTTCTTTTAGTCTATGTCGATGACATAGTGATTGCCACTGATAATATGAGTGAAGCTTCTGAATTACAAAAATTTCTCAATGATACATTTCGTCTGAAAGATTTGGGAACTTTAAAGTATTTATTGGGTATTGAGGTGGCACGTTCTTCACTTGGTATTTCGATTTGTCAGCGCAACTATGCTTTGAAATTGTTATCTGAGGCAGGACTTTTAGGGTGTAAGCCTCGAAGTACACCAATGGATGCTAATCTTAAGCTCACACAAGATAGTGGAGAGTTAGTATCTGATTCTTCTTCATACAGGAGGTTGATTGGGAGATTGTTATATCTTACCATTACACGTCCTGATTTGGCTTTTGCGGTAAATAAACTTAGCCAATATGTGTCTATGCCTCGTGTGCTTCATATGGAAACAACTCATAATGTGCTTCGATACATAAAAGGAACGATTGGTCAAGGATTATTGTATAAGTCCAACTCAGATTTGAAGCTTCAGTTTTTCTCTGATGCGGATTGGGGTGCTTGTTTGGATACTCGTTCTGTTACAGGTTTTTGTGTTTTTCTTGGAACATCTATGGTTTCTTGGCGTGCTAAAAAACAACAAACGGTGTCGAAATCTTCTGTTGAAGCAGAGTATCGATCCATGGCTGCATCTATGTGTGAAATTTTGTGGATGCGTACTCTTCTCACGGATCTTGGAGTTCATTACAATAAACCAGCAATCTTATTTTGTGATAATCAAGCCGCTTTGCATATTGCATCAAACCCTGTGTTCCATGAAGAATAAAGCACATTGATATTGACTGCCATATTGTGCGTGAGAAAGTTCAGGCTAGAATTGTCAAACTTATGCATGTTTCTTCAGAAGCACAGTTGGGTGACTTGTTTACTCGTAATTTGTTGTCTAAGATGGGAATGCACAATATTCATTCCTCATATTAAGCTCTTAGTTAGTTAGCTTACGTGTCAAGTTGCTTACGTGTATCGATTACTTGTATAGGTTGCTCTACTATAAATAGGAATGATACCCTATAATTGAGATACACTTTTTAATTTATTCAATATACAAGATTCAATTCCTTTAGCACGGTCAGATTGGAAACAATAGACACGTTGAAAGAGATCGGTCTGATTGCAATTACTATCGCAAAAAAGTTGAAGCTTCACCAATGGCTTCTCTGCTCGAGCCGCCGCCGTTTTCACCCTCCTCGACACTGCCCGTCGCCCATCATCGCTCTTGCACGCTCCAAAACTCAAAGCCCATAAATTATTTTCTACCTATCTTCCGCACTTCAAACTACGCCACCTCTCTCCGCCTCTGCGCCGCTGATGGTGAAATTGTCGACTCAGTACCAGAGCCATCGCCTTTGCTTTCGCTTACGGCTGATATTTCTGCTCAAGAATATAATGTTTCGCTTGAGAGAAGCAAGGACCGGCGCAAGGTTGTTGGCTTGGCGTGGGAGAAGCTGGTCCGGTGGTCCCGTAACTGGCAGTCCATGGCCAAGTCCGACGTTCTTGAACGAACCAATAAGGTCTCGAATCCGTTTTTAATTGTTTATTTCTTGCTGGCAAAATTTCGAATTTTCATTTCTTCTGTTTTTGTTGTACATTGTAACTTTTTTTTGCTGGCTTTTATAAAAGGCACTTTGTGTACCATTTTCTTGATTTTTTTTTAGCCTACGGAGTGTCAACCAGCAATTCTTGGTTCCATATACATTTATAATTAAATGCTTAAAGAAAGAATTGCAATGTCTTACTGTCCGTACAAAAGAAAATCAGGCTCTCTAGGCATTGTTTGGGAGCAGCAGCAGCATAAGTCTCTGTTTTCTCTGGAAATATCAAACCAGGTGTATCAAATGTGCCTTTATTATTATTATTTTTAGGCAGGAAATACTTTGAAGAAGAATGGTGATAAAACTCTAGATATTTTAAATGGAGTGTATTTTGTTTTATGCATTGCCACGAGTGGTGGTACTTTCATGTTTCGTGTTCTCCTATATTGGTGAAATATCTAAATCTATCGAAAGTTCCGAACGTTATGGTCATGCCTATTGATAGGATTTGAATGAAGGACTCAACATCTTTTGATTTATGTTGCTTGTAGGTGGTGGTGCTCGGTGGGGGATCGTTTGGAACAGCTATGGCCGCCCATGTTGCTGACAGAAAGTCTCAGCTAGAAGTTAAGATACTTGTACGAGATCATGAAATTTGTGAATCAATAAATACCAATCATCGAAATTGGTAAATACTGTCATGCTTATTCCCCAAATCCCTGAATTTAGGTGAAAGTTTTGTAAATCATCTCCTGGTATTTTCCTCTTCTATTTAAGCAACCATTTCTTTTTCCTTTTTTCTGTTCCAGTAAGTATTTTCCGGGGCACAAGCTGCCTGAAAACATCATTGCAACAACAGATGTGAAAGATGCTCTGCTGGGTGCTGACTTTTGCTTCCATGCTGTGCCTGTGCAGGTTTCTTAGTAGATTCCATCGAACTTCAATTACCTGCATTTAACATTCTGCTGTTAATGAGTGTACCTCAAACTGCAGTTCAGTTTCACGATTTAACTAAATTTTGAATGTTGCTGTACAAAATATCCTTATTTTTTACAATAATCTGTTTTTGGTTTATCCTATTGCCAGTTTAGTGCCTTGTTCCTCGAGAGCATTTCCGATTATGTCGATCCAGGCTTACCTTTCATTTCTCTGAGCAAAGGTCTAGAGCTCAATACATACAAAATGATGTCTCAAATAATCCCTCGATCTCTGAGAAATCCACGCCAGCCCTATGTGGTTCTGTCAGGACCTTCATTTGCGCTGGAGTTGATGAACAAATTGCCAACAGGTACTTGCATGGGTTTGAATTTATGGTACCTCTGCAGAATCAATGTTTCACGTTTTCGTCTAAAGTGACGGAAAAACTGCTTTATGTTTGCAAGCAATGGTTGTGGCTTCAAAAGACAAAAAGATGGCAAATGCTGTTCAGCAACTTCTTGCTTCGAGAACCTTGAGAATTAGCACATCAAGGTAGTACTTGTATGGAAAATATCACCTTGTATTCGTATTCCTTGGATCAAATTTTCATAGGGATCATTTGTCACAATCGCACACGCACACACACACACTCAAGCTTAGTGAGTCCTCATCCCAAACCAAATGAAGATTGAGGACTGAGAAAAGTTGGGTTGTATTTATGTTTTTATAGAAAGTGTGAAAACATGTTTACGAACACATGGCTTTATGCCCAGCAGTAACTCCTGATGCTACAGTGATGTTACAGGTGTTGAAATTGCAGGTGCTCTTAAGAATGTACTTGCAATAGCTGCTGGGATTGTGGAAGGACTAAATCTTGGCAATAATTCTATGGCAGCCCTTGTTGCACAAGGTTGCTCTGAGATAAGGTGGTTGGCAACTAAGGTTAGTTGACTCTTTTCCTTCCGGGCATGGTTGCTATTGTACTTTTGAAGATAAACTAGAATGACAGAGACAACCATATGTATGGTAAAAAACTTATTTCTATATTATATTCACATTCTAAACATAATTAATAGACAAAAATAAGGAATAAATATCAATCAAATATTATGATACTAATTAAAATATTTTCTTTCCTTTTTCGACACTCCCCTCAAGTTGGAGCAAAGATATCTATCATGCCCAACTTGCAGATGAAATCTTCAAACTTGGGTCTGAAATGACTCTTTGTTAAGGCAAACGACAATCTGTTGTTCAGATGTGACAAATGACATACAAATTATTCCTCCTTCGAGCTTTTCTTTGATGAAGGGTCTTATCAACTTCCATATGCTTTGTACGATCATGTTGTACTGGATTATTCACGATGCTAATTGCTAACTTGTTGTCGCAGAATAGCATCATTGGCACTTCCCAGTCTAACTTCAATTCTTCAAGAACTAGCTTTAGCAACTCACATACTCCATTCGGCATAGTCCTAAGCTCAGCTTCTGCACTACTACGAGCCACAACATTTTGTTTTTTACTTCTCCATGACACATGATTACCCCATAGAAAATTACGGTACCCCTACGTAGACCTCCTATCAGAGATAGAGCCTGCCCAATCTGCATCTGTGATGTGCCTCTACGCTTCTCTGTTTGTTCTTTCTAAACAATAAACCTTTTCCCGGAGAGCCTTTTAAATATCTCGAAATCTTGTAGACAACATCCATGTCTTCCTCAAGTGGTGAATGCATGAATTGGATAACCACACTGACTGGATATCAGCTATTTGATGCTGATATGTCTCTCTCAATTCAGATGGGTGCCAAGTCAACAACACTAACTGGTTTATCTGGAACTGGAGATATCATGCTCACATGTTTTGTGAATCTTTCA
Source organism: Henckelia pumila (assembly GCF_033568475.1). Taxonomy (NCBI): domain Eukaryota; kingdom Viridiplantae; phylum Streptophyta; class Magnoliopsida; order Lamiales; family Gesneriaceae; genus Henckelia; species Henckelia pumila. Next base: position 217,020,402 of record NC_133123.1, read on the forward strand.
AGAAACAGAACAGTTGGGGTGCGTCTTGGATCCGGGGAAAAGCTTGATGATATACTCAGTTCCATGAATCAGGTGCTGAAAATCTTTGGTTGCATTGCAAAGCCAAGCAATGTTTCAACTCTTGCTAATTCATAGCCGTTTTAACAGTTATATATTTTAGGTGGCTGAGGGTATCTCCACAGCAGGAGCTGTTATTGCATTAGCACAGAAATACAAAGTCAAAATGCCAGTTTTGACAGCAGTTGCTCGAATCGTTGATGATGAACTGACACCAACCAAAGCCGTTTTCGAACTTATGAATCTCCCACAGGTTTGTTATTAAACATACTTTATGAATGCGACAACAACTCCAGGATTTGGTTGATTTGATTGTTGCCACTCTCATTGTCATAGTCTTTGACACGAAAACATTTACTTTTCTTGTTGTAGGTTGAAGAAGTTTAGTAAAAGAGTTGGCAAGCCACTCCACAAAATATTCTGAGTTATGTACACGAATTAGGCTAAAAGGATTTCGAACTTTGGAGTACGTAAGAATGTTTGATCATTTGTGCACTGTCTTATAATTCTCGCGGTCAACATTTTTCTGCTTCATTTTATAATGATTCTTATCCTATTGCTTGTATATTTTGTAAAGGAAAAAGTTATTTTTTATTTTATTTTATTAATTTCTTTTTGAGAATGTTAAAGAAAAAGTTATTGAGAACATGAAAGGTTGACTTATCCATATATCATACATTGTGATTTTCATGCTCTGTAGGTGGATGGTACTCGTCAAAATTGAAGAACAATTTTGTGATCTTTTATGATTTGATGCATTATTCGACACCTCTTAAAGACACTCCAATGGGAGCTTTATACATCAAACTTAAAAAAAAAAAAAAAAAAATTAAACCTTAATAAATGAACACACTACCATTTGATGGAATGCGTTCATGGTTCATATCTATTTAAGTCAAACCCCACGTCTCTCTTTTTTTATATTTTTCATTTTTCTTTTTGTATAAAAAAAATTATTATTTTTTTATTTTATGCGGGCCCTACTATAATTAGTAGTATATCTTTATAAAATTATTATTATTTCTGTAAAAAATCACCATTGGGTTGCAGTCGTATGTCCCCCACAGCCAATCCCAATGTCTACTTTTTTGTTTTTTTTTAATTAAAAAATTATTATTATTTTTTATTTTATGTGTCCTACAATAATTAGTAGTATGCCTTTAAAATATCAGTATTTTTAAAACATAATTTATGGTTTCTTTAAAAAATATACAATAATTTTCTATATCAAATTTAAGATATTAATTAATATATATCTAAAAAAATTATTATTTTAATAATATATCTTTTCAAAAAAATATATTTATTTTTTTGTTTCATTATCCGTATGTACTAGTACGTTTCATGGCATACTTTTTTAACAAAATTTCCAACTCTTTTAAAAATATAGCATAATATTCTCTATCAAATTTAAAAGATATTAATATTATAATTTAAGATTGAAAAAATATAATATTATTTAATTCAAATATTTTTACCATTCATATTTTTTACAAATACAATACAATAATATAGTATACAAATTTTGAATATAATATTCAACAAACAAAATCTTTTTGTATTCATATCCTCAGTTTTATTGAAGTTATAAATAAAATTTCGATAATATTTTTATTTTAATATTTTTTATAATTTTTAAAATTTTTAAAATTATTAAAAACAATATATATGATTAATAATTAACTATATAAATTAAAATGATTAGTATAAATAAATATACAGTTAAATATATAAGTGAAAATTATAAATAATAAATAAAGAGAGAAAAATAAAATGAGATTATGATATTTTTGGGTGTTTATGTGACGTCCCGTATTTTAAACATTTAATAAAAGAGTTGCGAAAAAACGGTGAGAAATTTTTTCAAAACTAAACTTAAACAATGTAGGGAGTGCATCACGCTAACTCAAAATAAAATTTGAAATCTAAATGGTGACAATAAAATTTCGTGACTCTATCCTGCACAAAATATTTAAAACACAGATGCACCCTACAATCAAGACGAATTAAAATACGGCACATCAAAACTACTATTAACATGTAGCGATTCGCTCCCGTGATCGCCTACTAATCAAGAGCTTACACATGCATTTAACTTAATTAAATGATTATCATAAATAAACAGCGGAATCCATAATCTAGTTACAATCCCAAGGAAAGGAATCTGTAACCTAACTAAAATTTACAACCAAATCGAAATAATCTTTGGTACTCAATTTATCAAAGTACATGCCGAAAACAAACAAGAATAAATAATTCCACTGCAAACATATGTAGTCTATGCCCTGTCGTAACCGCCAGCATCATCGATCCTTGAACCTGCCCCATGGAATAGGGTGTCCCCAAAAATAATACGAGACGCGAGCATAAAACGCTCAATACGAGAGTATGAGTATACAAATATTATATATGTGCATGCATGTAAATGATAGACACAAGGTCAAAAATCAATATAACCGCTCAAAGACCAGGCCCAAGGTATATAGCACGTTGCGCCGTCGCACGAGGAGGTGTCTCATATACTCGACAGTGGATTTACAAGCTACTCGACACTAGGCTAAGTGTCCATCCATAAGTGTCGTTTGACACTAGCCTCGCGTGTCTAACCAACCACTACACGTATGTAGGGTGAATGCCCTACTATAGGATATCTCAACAGATACAGGATCAATATGCTCGTGAATGCGACATACCGTGATGTCATGCATATACAAATAAAACATATAAGACATGCAACCATATAATACATGCATACTCAGTCTGGATATCTCGAACAGTACTTTCGTACCTTAAACCGAAATCGCTACCGATTTCACCGACCGAGCCGATTTATCTGCCTAAACTCCCAAATCACCCTAGGCTTTCAAAATGTGATACACACTTGGAAAACACTTGGTTCACACAATGAACCCTTCGGCCAGCCCCTAGGATTGTGCTATCCAACATGCAAAATACCATTTAGCCACACTTAGTCATGCATGAACATAATACTCAATCTTTGAGCTTAACCAAGCAATATGCCAACTTTTACCTTGTATCACTTGTTTCCACTCAATACATGCATAATCAATCTATATGTTGATCATAATAATTTCCAGCACCTACACTTTAAAACTATAATTCATGATATTAAAGATTAGCAAGTCTTAGGAGCCATGAATCATCAAGACAAAGTGTAGGAATCACTTGGCTCACCATGCACACCTATGGCCGAACCCTTGCAAGCCTTTAGGGGTGGTGGCCGAAACCTTTAAGTGTTCAACAAGGATGTTTCCACTTTGACGCGGACAAATAATTGTCTCCCTTAATCAGTGTAAATCGGATGATTCTCGAAATTAGGAGGTATGAACTCAAGCGATCTTCTGCTCCGCTAGATCACCTGAATAAGTCCAATGACCTCCTATATTTGATTTCCTCTGGGTTGTCACCTGCTTCACGAACAAACGTTAGAGGCGTCGGATGATCACCCGACGATAACCCTCCGATGCTCAAGTCAGCGACCTGCTCCGCGATAATAAAAGTTGAGAGCTTTTGGAATAAGAAATCAATTACCTTGAAATTAATAAATCCACGGATATTTATAGGCAAAAAATGTGCTTAATTGCGAATTAGCCCTTGTAGGGTCTAAAAATTCAAATCAACCCTTCCAGTGTTTAAGAATTATCAATTGGCCCTCCAAGTGCCTAAAAATTAGGATTTGATCCTTTTAAAATGTAAATATTACTAATTGAGTCCACTTACTTTATTTATATATTTATATATATTGAAATGTGTTCATACTCATCACAGCCCCCTACTCTTTAATACCATGCAATTGGTTGTAGATAATTGAGAGTATCGCATTCAAATATGCAAAATATTACTATTTTTTTTTATTATTTAAAGTTAATTTATTAAAAAAATTTGTCGTTTTCTTTTGTATTATTATTATTTTATATAATTATCAAACAACTTAATGAATTTTAATCTACCAAAATTAATTCTGTCTCATCCCACAATCAATATTATTTAGTGCATCTCATAGTGCGAAGTGAGCCTCTCTATCTCTTACTTTTTTATACCGAGCAAGAAATTCTTGAAATCTTATATTTTGATCTGTAATCACTTCCACATTCGGAGTCGGTGCTTCCATCCCATCTTGTATTGGTGTATCCAAGTCACGCTCATCCTCGATGATCATGTTGTGCATTATAATACAAGCAGTCATTATATCATGCAACTGTTTCTTCTGCCAAGCACGTGCCGGAGATGCTACAATTGCAAATCGTGATTGAAGTACTCCAAATGCGCGTTCGACGTCTTTTCTACACGATTCTTGTTTCATTGCAAAATATTTTTTTTTGGGACCACGTGGATCATGAATAGTTTGCACAAGAGTTGACCATTTAGGATATATACCATCCGCTAAGTAATATCCTTGATGATACTCTTTTCCCCCAATAAAGTAGTTTGCCGGAGGAGCGATGCCTTGTGCAAGATTTGAAAATAGATTGGATGCCTCGAGAACATTAATGTCATTGTTAGACCCCGGCATACCAAAAAATGCATGTCATATCCATAGATCATAATCAGCAACTACTTCTAAAATAATGGTAGGAGAACCACTACGGCCCGCATATTGTCCTGCCCATGCTGTTGGACAATTTTTTCATCTCCAATGCATACAATCCAAGCTTCCCAACATTACAGCTTCACCTATCCCGTCACGTACACCAATTCAAAGAGGTATTGAATTTTTCGAATCTCCACAATCAGACACACAAGCAACAAATTCTCCCAAATCAGCGTCCCCTAGATTATCACCATTTGAGATTAACTTGAGCGATGAAAATAGTGGTGGTAGTTCATCACAGCGATCACTTGGAGTGAAAAAATCCAAATTGAAAAAGAAAAAAGATGAATATATGTCACACACAATTGAATCAATGAAATTAGGACAAGAAAAAATTCTTGAGATTATCCAACATGAAAATACTTATCGTGAACAAAACAATGAATTACAATTGAAACAGATGCAGCAGACTGAACGAAAATTGGAACAAAATAAAAAAAAAATAGAACAAAATCGACAAATGTTGGATCTGACCCGATTTCAAGAAGAAAACAAAATTTTAGTAATAGATCTCAACTCTATTCAAGATCGATCTTTGCGTGAAAACTTTCGGGCCGAACAATCAAGAATTTTGAATAAGAGGGAAGAAAGAAAACGTGCACGTGATAGTCTCAACTATGACAAATATTTTGGAGACATTGGAGGATCCGGATCCAGCTTACCGCCTTTTTAAAGTTTCATTAATGCTTGTCATCCAATGTATTTTGCTTTATTGTGGTGTGATTTTTAATAATTTATTGTTTATTATCTTGTTTAAATTTATGTTGTATCGTTGTCTTTGATTTTAAGTGTTGGTTAGTTTATTTTATTTTATGTTGTATTGTATTGTGATTTTCGAAAATTTAATTTTTTGTTATGTTTGTTTATTTCATTTTGTATCATTATCTTTGATTTTCAATAAATTTAGTGTTTGTAATCCTTTTTTTTTTTCTCAAAATTGTATTTTTCTATTCGATGTTAATTAATTAAATTAAAGTTACATAATTTAGAAAATTAAAATTATTATTAAAATTCATTACACATAAAAAAAATATTAAAAACAATTACATATAAAATTCGTAATTATGAAATTAAACTTTTATTATTTTATTCAACTAATAATATAATTCACGTCATAAATTTACTTATTTATTACCAAATAATTTTTTTATCTAATTTATTTCATAAAATATTTATAAATACAATAATTCATATATTTATTAATTAATATTGTATTATAAAAAGAATAATTAAGTAAGGTGGTTATCTATTAAACATTCTATTTAAAAAAATTAATTATACATTTATTAAAAATATGATAAGATTATTCAAATTTTAAATCAAAATATCTTATAATTAATAATTACAACAAATAAATTGTAATGGTAAAAACATAAAAATTAGAAATATTAATGAATTAAAAAATTTAACTAAATATATTTTAAGAATTATTTTAAAAAATCTAATTTATTTTTTTTAATATGCGCGTCCTACTAAACGTAGTAGGACGCCTTTATAATTTCAGTCTTTTTTAAAAAAAATGTTTATTTAAAATGTATCATAATTTTTTCTATTTAAAATTTTAATTAATATTTATATTAAAATATTATTTTTTTTATAATTAAAAACATAAATTTAGTTATTTATTACATAAATAAAGTTTTTAACTAATTTATTCCATAAAATATTTATAAAAACAATAATTTATAAATTTATTATTATGTTATTAATTAATATAATATTATAAAAGAATAAACAGGTGATGTAATTATCTATAAAAAATTTTAAAAAAATTATACATTTATTGAAAATATAATCTGATTATTAAAATTTTAAATCAAAATATCCTAAAATTAAAAATTAAAAGAAATATATTAAATTTAAAGATATGAAAATTTAAAAAAAAAAAGATTTAAAAAAAAACAAACGTATACAATTACAAAAGAAAAGGAAAATTTTTTTTTTTAAAAAAGAAAGTGAAAGCTGCAGCCGCAAGGGTGAAGAATATGGAGTCGAAGGCGGCTGCTCTCGATATGGCGAGGCGATGGCTTAATGGTGGAGGAGCATGCATCGACGCGGATTAGCAGACGGAGCCCCCCCTCAGTCGATAAACAATACACTATGACAAGATCCAAGCGAAGCTACGTACCAACATCATCACAAATTTGTATCCCAAGATTATTTTTCAAATCGAACGAATAAGTTATATATAAAGCTCGGAAATACCAAGGAACCTACAACATGTGCTAGAGAAACTTAGACCCCAGTTAAAACGAAAGGAAAAAGAATGAGAAAAATGATGATTCAGGATGTTAAACATGGCCAACTTGGAAAAGACCCCAATCAGAATGTACTGCTGCTTTCGCTGGCGGAAATTGAAGGGGCTTCAGACTTGATGATATGAGAACCTCTGCTACTGATGTCTAGACCCTGAAAACGACCGAGAGAATCCTGGTGCAATGAGTCAGTAAGACCCTGTACTTGAGCTGAGGAGAGCATCGTGTACTGGTGAGTGGACATGCCAGCCGGAAGCGAATGAAACAGTGGCATCTGTGAATGTCGGGGATCACTCGAAAAGAAGGCCGATGGGTTATATGGAACGTGCGGAAGTGGCAAGCTGAATGTGTCTGAGGTGGTTGATATTTCTCCGGTGGCGATTCTGAGTCTGTCTACTTCTTGCTTCAAGGCTTCATTAAGGGCTGCAAATAGATGATCTATTATCATGTCTGAATTCATTGGTTAATAACAAATATAGACCAATAAAATGGACACAAGTAAAGATTCGGGCAAATACACAGTTATTCAAACGATTAATGTGTTTACAGACAACCATTTATTTTAATATTTGGAAATGAGTCCAAAATTTCACTCCTCGACGTCCTCGTTGAGGTGACTGCTTACCATCACGTAGCTGAGCTTGCTGTTCCATGGCTTGTAGCCGAAGCTTAAGCTCCGTATTCTCATTATTCAGCCCCGTTGTATCCCTCTGCAAGACAAAGTATCTCGGTTTATAATCACAGAATTATATCTAGGATGGAAAGCAACATTTGTATTTGGGATTGAACGATCATGTTATGGAAGTTTGACGGCACTTAAATGGTCGATAATGGGATCTTATCAGCTGTTTTAGGAGGAAACCAGTATATTCTAAGTCAATTGATCTAAAAAAAATTCTAAGGACATTGTTTTGGGCAAGAGAAGTTTCCGTGTTTCTTCGATCTTTCCAATTGGATGTCATCCCACAACATGAAGGTTGGTTTGTAGTAATTTCTATTGTTAAACAAGGTCACACACAGAATTTCAGCATTCAATTTACATCAACAGTATTAAGTTCCATACTAGCTAAAATAGAAGAAACACCTGGAACACAGTGAGTTGCGCGGATAGAGTTGTGGCTTCGGTTTGAAGGGTTTGAACTTTCCTCTCTAGTTCAGAGATATAGCGAGCCTTTCTCTCTTTTGATCGAGCAGCAGATTGTCGGTTTGCCAAAATCCTGTGCAATATTGTCAATATGTTGGGCTCATGTACAGAAGTATATATATTTTTCAATTAATGGGCAACAAATAGATATTACTTTACTTGTTCTGTCAATGAGGCCTACAATATGTACCCCCCCTTTCATTCATCAGCAACGAAACTAAACAATGATGTCCTGAATATTTATCCCAGGACCTCTCCTACTAAAACTCTAGATCACACTACTACATACATCAAAGTTAAGTATCAAACCAGAAACTCAATTCATCATCTCCTTAACAGCACAGCACATCACATCACATCACATCACACCACATCACACCGCATCACTCGCACGCCGAAATGTTGACAAAATGATCATTCACTTATATACTCAAATAAAATTTTTGTTCTCCCTCTGAACATTGATCAACAGCTCCAGAAAAATCCATTTCGTTCTCCCTCGGACTTGAGATTTGATGCATTGTATGAATCCATTTCTAGAATAAGAATTTTTTATTCTTAGCCATTGCCATATGGCCAGTCCAATGAAAAATCTAAGCTCCATTTCATTACAAGATTACCAATGATCACAAAACAAAAAACAATCATTTGGAACCCGCAAACACGATCCCTTCCTCGAATTGATAAGGCAAATACGAGGATGAAAACTGCTTCAATTTGGTAGACAAAACACAAGATTCACAAAGATCAAATAAAACCCCATAAAATATACACAACTGAATCCACTCGCATTCGACTCGTACATTGAAATCAGAGAAAACAGAATTAAAATGAAGAAAAGAAGAAGAAAGATTTTACCTTTTGGCCCGCTTAGGATCAAGAGTCCACAACTCAGCAAGCTTATGAGGGGGCATCGCTTTCTTAGCTTCAATACTCGAGCTGTCCACGGAATTGCTATGCCTGTGCCTCGGCCTCACGCCGCCACTCTTCTCCCCCTCCTCCGCCTCAGGCGGTCCACTTCCTCCGCCAGCACTGTCGAAACAAGATCCACCGGCGCCGCTGCTTAGCTTCTCAATGTCCATGTAGGTGGAAAACAGATCTTCCTCGGATCCCATCTCCTCCAAACTCCCAGCCGGCGCATCAAAAGGGTCGGACACCAGATCTAAGTCCTCCGGAAGCCGGAAGTTCACCTCGGAGTGGGCCCTCCTGTGGTGGGAAGGCCGCATTGCGGCGGAGAAAGGCGGCGTGTGCTTCAGCAGATGCTTGGAGTTGGGATCTTGCATTTGGTTTTAGTGGAAAATAACTGTTTTTTCTTTTGTTTTTAGGACAGCCGTTGACGGAAAATAATAATAATAAAAAAAAAAGAAATAAATCTTAATATACTTTCATTTTTTTTTATTATTAAGCTGGACAATGGAAATTCTTAATTGTATAATAACAATCGTGGCACATGCATTACGTATGTAATGAAAAATATGACAAACAAATTCGTGTATAATTTAATACATGTTCCCGATATAAATTTAGTCTATGGGGATTCTTAATTGTATATGCACAAAATTATTTGATTGTAATCACTAATAATATGATATAGATTTTAAATAAGTTTTTTTTATTAAATGATTCATTATAAAATTTTTTTTAATGTATAAATTTTATTCTAAAGTTCGAGGAATCATATAAATCGTGTTAATAGTTAAAGCGTTAGAAAAGATTTTGAAAAAATTATAGGAAATTATCATGAAAAAATTTCTTAAGAATTATTTTTAAGATTGTGTTTCAAACCGTTTCATAATAGAGTTACTCGATTAAATATAATTTGTAACTTTCTAAGAATTTAGTTTTGACGCGAGATTTATGTAAAATAAGTTTTTTAAAAAATCTAGACAAAAGGCAAATACTAATAAAAATTAGTGTATTGATGCGTATGTTATGTATTCGTATACAGTCTTTTAATTTTTTAAATTTTCATTTGAAATCTATCATGTTTCTTTTAATTAATTTGAATTATATTAAAATAAAGTAATATAATAGTTATAAAATTTTAATATTAAAAATGAATCAAGCCGCTCGTGAGATGTTTGAAGCTCGCTCGTTTTACTTGTATAGTGAGGTTTGTTATGATAAACAAATCAAGATAAAGCTTTATAATATTCGACCCGTTAACTCATGAATATGTTCGTTAGTAGGCTTGTGAGTTGTGAGTTAGCACTTAAAGGAAAAAAATAATAGTTTTAAAATTTAATTTATAGATTTTACACTTTTACAAATGATAAATATATAACAATCTTTTGTTTGAGCCATGGTTTTACTAATTCTTGTGTGTATTTGTATTCTCTCCAGGCAAGGCAGTTCATGCAATAACTAAAACTGGTGAGAATCGTGGCACATATGGCTCGATCAATTTGGAAATCCGATCTCTTATTGAATCACCGGTGTTCATCTCACTTCTTCACACGAGAAAATCGGTGAATAGAGCAGCTTACCAACTGGCTCGTGAAGTTATCCCTTCGGAATCCAATATTGAATGGATAAATTGTATTTGACCTTCTTGGTTCAGTGATATATATATATATATATATATATATATATAAATATATATATATATATATATATATATATATAAATATATATATATATATATAATGTAAGTACTAATTTTAATGTTTTTGATTTGTCTTTATTTGATGAAGGTGATGATTGAGATTTGAGGACAAATCCTTTTCAAGAAGGGGAGGAGGATGCGATCATGGATGGCTCGCGTGCTGATCAAGTAGCCAAGGACCCGTTGGAAATGCCAAGATGGCCAACTACTAGGCGTCGAGCTAAAATGTTTAAGGATGCACTTCAATTCTTGATGATGGATTATAAAGAATGCATTGGAATGATTGAAGATCATTTTGGGGAATGTTATAATACCATTGAAGTCCAATGAAGTCAATAAAGTGAAAAAAAATATCAAAGCAAACACAAAAATAGATGACATGGCCCGAGAAGCCAGCGCGCCCGCGCATCCTCTGTCGCGCTCCCGCGCCGTTTCATCGATTTTGAAGAAGCAAGACAGAACCTTATGCACGCCCGCGCATGCCTGTCGCGCGCCCGCGCTTGCACTCTCTCACACAGTTTGGCATGTTGTGTGTGCACGCGAGATTTTCATAGTTTGGCATTATTTTTCTATTTTTGAGTATTCTAAGTATAATAGGAAACTACCTAAATAGTATCTATTGCAATATTTGCAATTATCTCTTATTTTTTAGTTGTAAACAATATATATTACTATTTTTGATTCATTATGAAATAAGAATTCAGATTTTTGTTTATTCAAAACATAGAGAGAATTTTATTGAGGCTTTTCTATCTTTATTCAAATCAAACTTATCAAAGTTTTTAGCTTTGTGGCATTTGTCGATTGTTCTTCTTCGTCGATTGTCAGAAACAAGTTTTTTGAAGGTTTCGTTGAGATCAATTATTTTTTTCTTGATTATTTGTTGCTAGTTTAAAGTAAACTAGAGGTGAATAATCCAAATTTCGTTACTTGTTTCAATATCGGGCAAATTCTTTGATTTCTTTTTGTTATTGGATTGAGGGTATAATTCGATATAATCGTGTTTGTCTTCCATACAACGAGAATTCATATCACCATGAAACGACGAAATTTTATTTTTCTTCAATTTTTTTTAAAAATAATTAAAATCTCTCTTATCTCCATCATCATATCTCCTTTCATCTCCATATTCATCAACTCTTCTATCTCTCCTACTACTATCATACCATAGTATCTTTTTTTTCTTCCCCAATTCTCACTACTACATTCATCTTTTCTTCTATTACTACCACACCCATAGAATCTTCTTTTTCTCTCCATATACTCACTACACCCATCATCATATTTTCTATAAAACATTGCACCTGCAAGAAAATGGTTAGTAATAAAATATTTCTCACCCAAATTCTCACTAGTCACTCCAAATAAAATCACTCAAACACTCTTTTTTTTCACTCAAACAATATGGAATAGCTTTTGCTTTGTGGTTTTGTGTGTATCAAACTCACAAGTTCAAAACTTGTAGACACTTGTCAATCGACTCACGTAGATTTCACAAAAACAAGGACTTGACTTTATGAAGATTGAAATAACTTTGTACCCAAAAACTCACAAGACACAAGAAATTTACAACAAGTTATTTTCACCCCCATTTTTTTAACCGAAATAATCTTCTCTCTTTTTTTTTTTTTGACTTTTTCGATGTTTTTCTCTTTTATTTTTTTAATAACTTTTAGCACAAGACACAAAACATAGGCAACAAGATTGACAAAACGACGAACAAAGAACGAAGAACACGAGGAACGGATAAGAAGAACGAAAAATAGATAAGAAGAACAAATAGAAAGATAAGTGTAGCGACCCATCCCGGATCCACTACCTAATCAGAGTTAAGAGCATAATTAAGCATGCATTAAATAAATCGTTGGGGAAGACTTAAATAAAACAGACCGGAATAATACAACCGGTTAAACAAACTAATATACAACCCAATCGAATTACAAATAATCTTATGGGTGTAAACCTACAGCTAATCCTGCTATTTTCAAGGTCACTAGCTACTCCAAGATCCTGGTGCTCAACCCTGCACCTGCACCTGCCTCGTCGAATGGGGTGTCCAGATACACAGAAAAGACTGGACGTGAGTTCTAAGCTCAATACGCAAATACGGATAAACATACAAATATGATGCATGCAAATGACAGGGTATCTACACCTGGGATAACTGTATACAAACTGCTCAGACTGGCGCCTGGGATATGAGCTTGTCACATCGGGGTCGCTAACCACTGTGCGCGACCACTCGCTCCCGAATCTTGTACGCGGACCACGGAGTCCTATAGATACCAGTACCTAAGGGTAATCGACATCAAAACGTCCAAACAGGGCTGAGAAACCCTAACTGGCTCATCTCAAAAGATGTGTACAGGCACAAGTTGATATGCACATGCCACATAACAATAATAACATGTAAACACATAAATGCAACATATAAGCATGCATATCCGCTGTCAATCTTAGTCAGTACTTATGTACCTTACTATAGGCAGTCCTAACAGTCCCACTCTAGGTTTCAAACCTATCATCAACTCTACAATGCAAATACCCATGCATTATTCAATAAGCTCTAAAAGCCTTAACTAAGTTATTGCATACTCCTTAATATTTTTAGGAAGCAAAAGCTATACCTGCATCCGTCGTCAGCCCGCTGATGTCAATTGCCTCAAAACTAGGCCACAACTCCGCTACGATACTTGGATTGCTATGCCACTTCCAAAATCCCTAAAGGAAGCCTAGAATTCCCTAGATCTAAGTTAGAAGGCTAAGGAATAGAGAGAGAAAAGAGGAAAGGCGCATTTGAAATGAAATCTCGGCCCCTTATTTATAGTCAAAGTTCGGAGCCTCCGAACTTGAATCCAGAGCCTCCGATCCGGTTTGGATCCTCCGTTCCTAACTTTGGAGCCTCTGATCTTGTTCGGGTCCTCCGATCCTGACTTCGGATCCTCCGAATTCCCATCAGTGATGTCACCAATGACGTATTTTTCTCAGACAGCTGGCCATGCAAGTTCGGATCCTCCTGAAGGGGATCGGTTAACTCGTGCCCGGAAACGCAGCGGAAATATAAAATTTTTAATAAAAGAAATCCGAGCACTTGTGTAGTATTCAAAAACTCAAACAACCATAGGGTGTTTAGAATTTTACCTATCAATCTCAAAGATTGATTTATGGCTCCAACCAAGTTGATAAACAACTAGGCTCTTGAAAAAATGGTAGACTCAATCTACAAGCTTCCAAGAGCACTCCTTGCTCAAAATGGATTCAACACTTCGAGCCTTCGAATTAGGTCCACGACTAGACGATCTATATCCACTCTAAATATGCACTAGAATATTTAGAGGATTTTTCATTGAGATTTTCTTTTTCTTCGCCCACAAAATGAAAAAAAACTTTTTGGAGAAAAATAATGGAGTGTTCGGCCACTTCAAAAAAAAATTGGAATGGAATGGTTTGTGTGTGTGTATATATTATTCCAAATAATATATTAAAGGAGAGGGATTAATGAGTACAATTAAGCCATGCATGGAAAATTGCAAGACATGCATGGAAAATTGCAAACCATCTTTCAACCCTTCAAATTCCATACACACACACACACACACACATATATATATATATATATATATATATATACATATATAAATATATATATTCAAATGTCATTTGAACTTATTTTTAATTAATTATTAAACCTAAATCCATTTAAGTTAATCAATTAATTAAATTTAACTTGAACTCATTCAAGTCCACTGGTATCAATAATTATACAACACTATATTAATTTGAGCTCTACTAGACTCAATAGTGTTTAATTAATTCAACACTTAAATTAATTTAATTATTTGTACATTAAAATGTCTACTAGTGTTAAATTAATTCAACACTTGAATTAATTAACTAAGTTCAAAATAATAGTTTAGAAAATCATCATTTTCATAAACTAATTATTTTAAGTCAACTTTTAATCTTGGAACACATTCAAAAATTAAAAGTTACTTATTCCATTCGTTCTCCAATTTAGAAGTCAAACTTCTAATTTATTTTACTTATAAACTCCTTTATAAGTTGTTCAACACATTGAACTTATTTTAATCTCAACGGGATCTAGAAAGCTAGTACTTGTGTGACCCTCAATGGTTCACTGATACAAATAGCAGTGGGTTCACATCTCCATGTGATTCGGGATCAACAAGTCCCTTATATGAGCATACCCTATACCCTATATATAGCTCCATTCTTATTGATCAACACATTGATAATAAGAACGTCAAAAAACTCAAGTCTGATAGTACCCAACCAGTCATGTAAACGTCTAGCAGCATCGCTTACATGATGTAAGAGTGGGTGCCCAGTGAGCCAACTGTGTGGCTATGGGCTTTGTTGACTCTTTGTATAAACAATCTTTTGTTTAATATTATTTACACTTTTATGGCAATGACTTTATATTACTTCATATTGTTATATTGTGATATACTATTGTTGTTTTGATAAAGACCTTGAATATACTATAGTGTATGTAAGATGTGGTAGAACATGGAGATGTCTATCATGAAATACATCTTATAGTCACTGTATATTCTAAAACCGTTCCTAGTCGATTGAGCCGTCCGATAATAAGGATAAGGATCGCTCGAGTTTGAGACTAGCATTTGCGATGCGGAGTACCACGTTTCATTGGTAGGGAACATGGAGATGTTCGAAGCATGCAAATGGATATTCATAGGATGAATAGTCGAACTACCCTATCCGGACTTTCCAAGTGGTTATCACTTATCGAGTGGATAAAGTCCGCGGTTTTGGTTGTACACCATTAGTCCTTACGACTTGAAACATCATGGAGACTCTATATGCTAGTACTGTGCTTTGACTCGTTTACCGACTCTGAGGGGGTCATCAGGTGTCGAGATTGGGTACAGTTACGACACATATAGGAGTCAATGCATTGTTGTCAAGGATTCACCACATACTTGCGAGTGTGGATATCCTATGCGATCTGAGGAGATATTAGTGTGACAAATCTCTGGCCAGAGTACTTGATGTGATTTAAGAAATGGTTTCTTAGTAGCACATGCGATGTCACTAATTTGATCTTCAAGATGCATTGCATAGTTATCGAATCTTGAGCGACTCTCGATATACCAATGGTTGTTGATTCGATCGGGATATTTGGATGAAGGGACCGTACTGTACGCTAACCAAAATCTACTGGTTCTTGTAGGCACTATCAGTGATACCTAGGGAATCATGGGGCGATGTTGCTAGGCGCTTTACCATGATTCGTTGGGCAAGTCGGAAAGTGTTGTTCCGAGTCACAAGGAGTTGTGAGCCCACGGCTAGCTGTATCCCTGAACCATTGAGGGTCACACAGTGTAATGGAGTTTTAATCCCCGTTGAGATAGTTAAATTTAAAGAGTTAAATTTAATGAACTAAGGAGTTGGACTTCTTAAATAAGAGTAAGGGAGTAGGATTTCCTAAAATGACATAGGGATGGACATTTTTGGAAACCACTGAATTCGGATTCAGGAAAATTTATTTTGACTTTAAAACGTGCAGAAATGGTTTCTGTGCACATTGGTGAAATCGTTTCATCAATCGGAGTCACGATGAATTTTATATTAATTTCTGAACGAGTGGGCTTTGCTTGTCGGGCCCCAGCTTATGACTAATGGGCCCTAAGGTGTTAGTGGCCTGCATTATAAATAAGTTATTTCAGTACAGAAATTACACACAACAGCTCATAATTTTTGAGAAGCAAAAATCGAACCCTAGCCTCTCAAAAGTTTCGGCCGTCCCCTCCCTGTCCTCTGCCCGAGAAAATTCCGGTCTGTGATTTTGAATCGCAGTAAGGAATAACGAATCAAATTCGTGTATTCTCTTCGCAGAAAACTTCTGATAGATTTTCTAGTGCAATCTATCAGAGGGATTAAACCTCTGTTCGTGGACCTGATTGAAGGCGTTCATCGGTTCCAGGGAGAGACAACAAGAGCAGAATTGTTCTGTTGGTGTCCATTAATCTCGTTGCGAGATTTGAGGTAAAATTTATTTAATTGTTATTTAAATTTTACACACACGTAATTCAATCGATGAACGGTTGATACCCATACCATGGAAACGTTCCATGAAAAATTTTTAAACTTCCGCTGCACCGGGTATCAATCGTAATTGGTCTGGGAACTCGCCAGTTTTCCAACAGTGGTATCAGAGCCAGGTTGCTCAGATCAATCGATTGAATAATCAATTGTACAAAATTTTTGAGTCTCGGTTTATGAAACAAAATAAATATTTTTAATAAAAAAAAAAAAAAATTTTCGGGGCAAAACCCGGGCAGCGATTGGATCGCTGCCCGGTGGGGCAGCAATTGTTGCTGCCCCGGGCGGCGCACGGCGCCGCCCAAAGGGGGCGCACAGCGCCGCCCAAGGCGGCGACTGTCGCCGCCCAGGGCGGCGCACGGCGCCGCCCAGGGCAGCGCACGGCGCCGCCAGGGGCGGCGCCAGGCGCTGCCCTAAGGGGGCAGCCGGGCTGCCCCCGGCCCGCGCCCCGGGTGCGGGCCGGCCCGGGAGTGTCCCGGGCGGCCCGCGGGAAAAATTATATTTTAATTTTAATATTTAAAATTTTATTTTTGGTCCGGTCAAAAATTGTTTTTGATTGGTTCACGAGATTTCGGATCGAATTGTTCGAGTCCGTAAATTTTAAAATTGATTTTGGATAAATTTGAATTTTTGGAAAATTTTAATATTTTATCCGTAAATTGAATTTTGAAATCAATTATTTTGGTACAATTGATGATAAGATATGATCTTATGATATATTAGATAAAATATGATTTTATTTGTAAAATTGGATTTTATAGATAAAATATGATTTTATTTGATATGGAGATAAAATATGATTTTATATGTGAAATGTGATTTTATATATAAAATATGATTTTATCTTGTTTAAATTTGAATTGCCACAGCATGTTATCCAATAAATTAATTTTGAATTAAATGTTATTGGATAAGGATGATCGATTGCCATGACCAATTTTGTAGGTGTATGTTAGGAATTTACATTTTGTCTTTATTGTTGTTGGTTTTATTAATGGGCCTGGTTTATGGCCCGATATGAATGTCATATGTAATAAAAGTGGGCTTGGTTTATAGCCCGTTCCCACCCCCTAAAAATGTATCCCCTACTTGTCATTGTTATTTAATTGTAAATACATTAGATTTAGTGGGAGATCAAGATTTGAAGATGGTGGGCCCAGCAGACAATGAAGACTGAAGAAATGTAAATTGGAAGCATATGTAATAGGATTGCATTTGCATACTGCATATTACCTAGGATTGGACTAAGACCCGTGATTGGCAACCACGGGTCAATTAGAAATGGAATCGATCATCCTATATAATATGTGATATTATGATTGTATGCATGTTTAGACATAAATTGCGTGAATCCGGCAATGCATGCAATAAATTAAATATGATGAGACAAATATTTTTATAAATAAAATCCCTCATTTTAAATATGATTTAAAATTTATATCAAGATAAATAAAGGAAATTTAAATATTGTTTAAATGTTCCTACCTTCCATCAACGGTCAATGTATGTGATGCTACCCGCGGATACGGTCCGGCTCATATTATTGGGGGGGCCCGTCCGTCGGAAAGCTGTACATTGGATCGACAAATGTTGTAAGTTGGGTGGAACTCCCATGGGATCGGCTCATATTATTGGGGGATCCACATGGCGACCGTCCATCACAACTTAATATTGATGGGTCATCTTGACATGTCACTTTAAACGGCGTCATATTATTGGGCCCTTATTGGACATGAGGTAAATACATGGGGGTTGCTTTGGAAGCAATTGGGCTCTACCTTTTGAGAATTATGGTTGGCTGATATTATTCGGGACCATAAGTTTGTCAATTGGACTCCATGTTCTCACTAAGGAAAAAGTTTTCCGTTTTCACTAGAGGGTGGTGAAATCGTTAAAATAGTGGGAGTGAGATTCATAAAATTAAATTCGCCTATTTTATGTCTTAGTAAATTGTTAAACAATCATTGATATATGTCTGTTTTTTCCTTTTCAGTATTTCATACAATGAATTCGCGAAATCCTTTATTCTCGATCCTCGAACAAAACAAGCTGACTGGCGCCAACTATACGGAATGGTTCCGGAAGTTGAAGATTGTCTTAACTTCGGAGAAAATGCTCTACGTGTTAGAGAAAGCACCTCCGAAGGAAGCACCAGCTGACATAAGTCCGGAGGAATTGGCCAAACTTGATGCATGGTGCGACCATGACATCAAGACCAAATGCTATATGCAAGCCTCGATGTCTGATGAACTCCAGAGGCGATTTGAGGACACGGTGAATGCTGCTGACATTCACACGCAACTCAAGGAACTTTTTGGGGCTCAGTCGAGGGCTGAAAGGTTCTCTACTGTTAAGGAGTTGATGACGTGCCGCATGCGTGAAGGGACTTCGGTCCGTGATCATGGGGTACGAGTGATTTGGCTCATACAGAAGTTAGCGACCCTTGATTTGGTGTTGGAGCATGAACTCAATGTGGACTTGCTGCTTCTATCTCTTCCTTCTTCATTTGATGGATTCGTGATAAATTTTAATATGAACAAGATAGAGGCCACCCTTGAAGAGATGGTCAATATGCTCGTTACATATGAATCCACACTTAAGAAGGATAAGCCAGCTTTCTTGGTGGGCTCCTCATCTTCTGCTAAGAAGGGGCCAAGTATGAAGGGCAAGAAACGTTCTGCCCCACCCAAGAAAGTGGAACCCGAGAAGAAGCAAAAGACAAAGGCTTCAAACGATGGAAAATCCAAGGATGTTTGCCATTACTGCAAGAAGCCGGGTCATTGGAAGCGCAACTGCAAGGAGTATCTTGAGCAGTTGGGAACTGCAAAGGGTATGTTCTATATCGAAATAAACATGTCACTTAATACAACTTCTTGGGTATTGGATACCGGATGTGGATCTCACATTTGCAATGATTTGCAGGTGATGACAAGAAGTCGCAGGCTTAGAATGGGTGAGACCCAGCTGAGGCTCGGGAATGGTTCCAGAGTTGAAGCTACGGCCATTGGAGATGTTTGTTTGATTTTGCAGAATGGTTTTAAATTATTGTTGAGAGATGTTTTATTTGTGCCAGATTTAATTAAAAACATTATTTCTATTTCTATGCTTGATAGAGATGGTTATTCTTGTAATTTTGTGAATGGGATTTGCAGTATTTACAAGAATGAATGTTTAATTGGAAATGGACAACTTGAAAACGATCTATATAATTTAAAACTAAAAGACGTTCCAGTGAATTGTATTGACAAACCGGCAACAACAAACAAAAGGAAAATCGATAGTCAAAACCCGGCAAACCTTTGGCACGCTAGACTAGGTCATATTTCCTCAAGGAGGATGAACAAGCTAGTGGGAGAGGGCATGTTTGATATGTCTGATATTAACTCTCTACCTACTTGTGAATCCTGCCTAAAAGGGAAAATGACTAAATCTCCTTTTAAGGGGAAGCCTGAACGTAGTCAAAATCTGTTGGATTTGATCCATACAGATGTTTGTGGTCCATTTAGAGTAGGGACTCAACATGGCCACACCTACTTCATTACCTTTACTGATGATTATTCTAGGTATGGGTATTTATATTTAATGAAATATAAGTCTGAAGCATTTGAAAAGTTCAAAGAATTCAAGGCTGAAGTAGAAAACAAGCTAGGTAAAAGTATTAAAGCACTTCGATCGGATCGAGGTGGAGAATACTTGAGTACCGAGTTTTTGGACTATCTGAAAGAGAATGGGATTCTCTCTCAGTGGACTCCTCCTATGACACCACAGCTTAATGGTGTATCGGAGCGTCGTAATCGAACTTTGTTGGACATGGTTCGATCTATGATGGGCTTCACTGAGCTTCCACCTTCGTTTTGGGGCTATGCGCTT
Organism: Henckelia pumila; assembly: GCF_033568475.1. NCBI lineage: Eukaryota > Viridiplantae > Streptophyta > Magnoliopsida > Lamiales > Gesneriaceae > Henckelia > Henckelia pumila. Next base: position 217,041,032 of record NC_133123.1, read on the forward strand.
GAAACGGCGGTATTGTTGTTGAATAACGTCCACACTAAAGCAGTGGACAAAACACCATACGAGTTATGGAATGGCAAAGCTCCTAAGTATTCATACTTGAGGATTTGGGGATGTCCTGCTTACGTGAAGCGGACAGTGGGAGATAAGTTGGATAGTCGATCCAGCTTGTGTTATTTTGTGGGGTATCCGAAGAATTCAATCGGATATTATTTCTATTATCCTGCTGAAACAAAGGTGTTTGTTTCACGGAATGCCACCTTCTTGGAGAAGGAGTTCTTATTGGATAAGAAAGGCGAGATGATGGAACTCGAAGAAGTTCGAGAAGAACCCGAAATACAAAATAACGATCCCACACCTCAGGAACCATTGCTGGACACGCCTGCACCTAGAAGATCCGAAAGGACTTCTAGACCTCCAGTTCGATATGGTCTTCTTCTTGAAGAGGGTCAAGATGAACCCGACATTGGATGTGATCCAAGAAGCTTCAAGGAAGCAATTTCTGATGCGGATTCGAATTTATGGCTTGAAGCTATGCAATCAGAATTGGATTCGATGCATACTAACCAAGTCTGGACTTTAGTGGATCCTCCCGATGGAATTGTTCCAATAGGGTGTAAATGGATCTACAAAAGAAAGCTTGGGCCTGATGGTAAGGTATTGACCTACAAGGCGCGATTGGTGGCTAAAGGTTATACTCAAAGGCAAGGAGTTGACTATGACGAAACCTTTTCACCAGTTGCAATGTTCAAGTCCATAAGAATCCTTATTGCCATAGCTGCATGGTATGACTATGAGATATGGCAAATGGATGTGAAGACTGCTTTTCTTAATGGAGACATTAAGGAAGAAATCTATATGAAGCAGCCTGAGGGGTACACATCCATGGGAAGCGAGCATAAGGTATGCAAGCTTCAGAGATCAATTTATGGTCTAAAACAAGCATCAAGAAGTTGGAACCAGAAATTTGATGAAACAATTAAAGACTTTGGTTTCATCAAGAACCCGGAGGAACCTTGCGTGTACAAGAAAGTAGTTAAGGATGCGGTGACATTCTTAGTACTTTATGTTGATGACATCCTACTCATTGGGAATGATGTAGGGATGTTGCAGTCAACAAAGATATGGTTATCAGGTAGATTTTCGATGAAGGATTTGGGTGAGGCATCCTACATTCTTGGGATACAGATCTATAGGGATAGATCTAAGAGAATGATAGGACTCACTCAATCAACCTACATCGATACCATATTGAAACGGTTTTCAATGGATGGTCCAAGAGAGGACATCTACCCATGTGTCATGGAGTTTCTCTATCCAAGTCTATGTGTCCCAAGACTGATGCAGAGATAGAGAATATGACACATGTACCATATGCGTCAGCTATAGGTAGTATCATGTATGGGATGATATCTACCAGACCGGATGTAGCATTTGCTCTGAGTGTCACGAGCAGATATCAGTCTAATCCTGGTCAGATGCATTGGAAAGCCGTGAAGGACATTCTTAAGTACTTGCGAAGGACTAAGAATATGTTCATGGTTTATGGAGGACGAGAACTCAAACTGGAAGGCTATACCGACTCTAGCTTCCAAAGTGATGTGGATGACTCGAAGTCAACCTCTGGATTTGTGTTCATGCTCAATGGTGGTGCTGTCTCTTGGAAGAGTTCCAAGCAGGACACCACAGCGGATTCCACCACTGAGGCTGAATACATTGCAGCATCAGCTGCTGCTAAAGAGGCCGTTTGGATGAGGAATTTCGTCCAAGAGTTGGGCGTCATTCCTGAATTTGTTGGTCCAGTCCCGGTGTACTGCGACAACACGGGTGCCGTTGCTCAAGCAAAGGAACCAAGGTCTCATCAAAGATCCAAACACGTACTGAGGAAATACCACATAATCCGGGAGATTGTGGAAAGAGGAGACATCAGTGTCGAACGAGTGGCCTCTGCAGACAATATCGCTGATCCACTTACTAAGCCTTTGCCAGGACCATTGTTTGACAAACATCGCGAAGCAATGGGTCTACGTAGTATGACTAGTTGGCTATAGGGCAAGTGGGAGATTGTAAGAGTGGGTGCCCAGTGAGCCAACTGTGTGGCTATGGGCTTTGTTGACTCTTTGTATAAACAATCTTTTGTTTAATATTATTTACACTTTTATGGCAATGACTTTATATTACTTCATATTGTTATATTGTGATATACTATTGTTGTTTTGATAAAGACCTTGAATATACTATAGTGTATGTAAGATGTGGTAGAACATGGAGATGTCTATCATGAAATACATCTTATAGTCACTGTATATTCTAAAACCGTTCCTAGTCGATTGAGCCGTCCGATAATAAGGATAAGGATCGCTCGAGTTTGAGACTAGCATTTGCGATGCGGAGTACCACGTTTCATTGGTAGGGAACATGGAGATGTTCGAAGAATGCAAATGGATATTCATAGGATGAATAGTCGAACTACCCTATCCGGACTTTCCAAGTGGTTATCACTTATCGAGTGGATAAAGTCCGCGGTTTTGGTTGTACACCATTAGTCCTTACGACTTGAAACATCATGGAGACTCTATATGCTAGTACTGTGCTTTGACTCGTTTACCGACTCTGAGGGGGTCATCAGGTGTCGAGATTGGGTACAGTTACGACACATATAGGAGTCAATGCATTGTTGTCAAGGATTCACCACATACTTGCGAGTGTGGATATCCTATGCGATCTGAGGAGATATTAGTGTGACAAATCTCTGGCCAGAGTACTTGATGTGATTTAAGAAATGGTTTCTTAGTAGCACATGCGATGTCACTAATTTGATCTTCAAGATGCATTGCATAGTTATCGAATCTTGAGCGACTCTCGATATACCAATGGTTGTTGATTCGATCGGGATATTTGGATGAAGGGACCGTACTGTACGCTAACCAAAATCTACTGGTTCTTGTAGGCACTATCAGTGATACCTAGGGAATCATGGGGCGATGTTGCTAGGCGCTTTACCATGATTCGTTGGGCAAGTCGGAAAGTGTTGTTCCGAGTCACAAGGAGTTGTGAGCCCACGGCTAGCTGTATCCCTGAACCATTGAGGGTCACACAGTGTAATGGAGTTTTAATCCCCGTTGAGATAGTTAAATTTAAAGAGTTAAATTTAATGAACTAAGGAGTTGGACTTCTTAAATAAGAGTAAGGGAGTAGGATTTCCTAAAATGACATAGGGATGGACATTTTTGGAAACCACTGAATTCGGATTCAGGAAAATTTATTTTGACTTTAAAACGTGCAGAAATGGTTTCTGTGCACATTGGTGAAATCGTTTCATCAATCGGAGTCACGATGAATTTTATATTAATTTCTGAACGAGTGGGCTTTGCTTGTCGGGCCCCAGCTTATGACTAATGGGCCCTAAGGTGTTAGTGGCCTGCATTATAAATAAGTTATTTCAGTACAGAAATTACACACAACAGCTCATAATTTTTGAGAAGCAAAAATCGAACCCTAGCCTCTCAAAAGTTTCGGCCGTCCCCTCCCTGTCCTCTGCCCGAGAAAATTCCGGTCTGTGATTTTGAATCGCAGTAAGGAATAACGAATCAAATTCGTGTATTCTCTTCGCAGAAAACTTCTGATAGATTTTCTAGTGCAATCTATCAGAGGGATTAAACCTCTGTTCGTGGACCTGATTGAAGGCGTTCATCGGTTCCAGGGAGAGACAACAAGAGCAGAATTGTTCTGTTGGTGTCCATTAATCTCGTTGCGAGATTTGAGGTAAAATTTATTTAATTGTTATTTAAATTTTACACACACGTAATTCAATCGATGAACGGTTGATACCCATACCATGGAAACGTTCCATGAAAAATTTTTAAACTTCCGCTGCACCGGGTATCAATCGTAATTGGTCTGGGAACTCGCCAGTTTTCCAACACATGACTCCCTAGGTATCAAATGATAGTGCCTGCAAGAACCAATCAATTATGGTTAGCGTACAGTACGGTCCCTTCAACTCATATATCCCGACCGATTCGACAACCATTGGTTTATCGAGAGTTGTCATTGAATCGATAACTATGTGTCATGCCATAGTTGCATCGAAAATGTAATTCAAGAAACTCCTTTCTTAATTACACTTACTCTGATCAGAGATTTCAAGCTACGTATGCATGATATAACATAGGATATCCATACCCGTAGGTAAGCGGTGAATCCCCGACTACAATGCATTGACTCCTATATGTTTCGTCACAACACCCAACATTGCCACCTGATGACCCCAGATGAGTCGGTAAACAAGTCAAAGTGAAACACTAGCATATAGAGTTGTCCCGGGTTATAAGGACTAATGGTGTACAACCATAAACTAGGACTTCTCCACTCGATAAGTGAGAACCACTTGAAAAATCCTTTAGGGAGGATTGTTCAGTGCACTCTACAAGGAGCACCTATTTGCATGCTTGGACATCTCCATGTCCCCTACCAATGAAACATGGTACTCACATCGCAAATACTAGTCTCAAGCTCGAGCGGCCTTTATCCTTATTTATGGCGGCTGAATCGACTAGGAACAGTTTAGAATATACAGTATTCCAAATATGAGTTTCATGATAGTCATCACATGACCATCTCATATTCTTTCTACTATTTGTATATTCAAGGGCTTTATCTATGCAGCTTGCATGAGTATAAAGATAAAGATGTGCCAAATTAAATAATGTCAAATATTATTAAAATAAAGATTGTCATACAAGAGTTCTCTCAAGGACCATCGGCCAACACATTGGCTCGACGGGCACCTACTCTAACAATCTCCCACTTGCACTAGAGCCAACTATCCATATTCTTCAAACCCATTGATTCGCGATGCTTTTCAAACAATGGTCCTGGTAAAGGCTTAGTTAGTGGATCAGCAACATTATCTGCGGAGGCGACTCTATCTAACAAGACATCTCCTCGTTCCACAATTTCCCGGATGATGTGGTATTTTCTCAGTACATGTTTGGATTTCTGATGAGACCTTGGTTCTTTTGCCTGAGCAACGGCACCAGTGTTGTCGCAGTACACCGGGACTGGATCAACTCCATTAGGAATAACGCCCAACTCTTGAACGAAATTCCTAATCCAAACAGCTTCCTTTGCAGCATCGGATGCAGCAATATATTCTGCCTCAGTGGTTGAATCCGCAGTGCTGTTTTTCTTGGAACTCTTCCAACAAACAGCAGCACCATTGGGCATGAATATAAAACCGGAAGTTGACTTCGAATCATCAACATCGCTTTGGAAGCTAGAGTCGGTATAGCCTTCCAATTTTAGTTCTCCACCCCCATAAACCAAGAACATATTCTTAGTCTTTCTCAAATACTTGAGAATGTCTTTCACAGCTTTCCAGTGTGGAAGACCAGGGTTCGATTGATATCTACTTGTAACACTAAGTGCAAAGGCCACGTCAGGACGTGTAGATATCATTGCATACATGATACTACCAATTGCAGATGCATATGGAATGCGTGTCATCGTCTCTATCTCTGCATCATTTTTGGGAGACATGGACTTGGATAGAGACACGCCATGACACATTGGTAGATGTCCTCTCTTAGACTCATCCATCGAGAACCTCTTCACGATGGTATCAATGTATGTGGACTGGGTGAGACCAAGCAATCTTTTCGATCTATCCCGATAGATTTGTATTCCCAATACAAAAGATGCTTCACCCAAGTCCTTCATCGAGAACTTACTCGATAACCATACTTTAGTTGATTGCAACATTCCGACATCATTCCCAATGAGTAGAATGTCATCAACATAAAGTATCAGGAATGTAACAGCACTCCCACTGACCTTCTTATACACACATGGTTTCTCAGGATTCTTAGTAAACCCAAACTCTTTGATTGTACCATCAAATCTGAGGTTCCAGCTCCTAGATGCCTGTTTGAGACCATAGATAGATCTCTGAAGTTTGCATACTTTATGCTCACTTCCGATAGATGTGAACCCTTCAGGTTGAGACATGTAAATTTCTTCCTTAATATCCCCATTAAGAAAAGCTGTCTTCACATCCATCTGCCATATTTCATAGTCATACCATGCGGCAATGGCAAGCAATATCCTTATGGACTTGAACATTGCGACTGGAGAAAAAGTTTCTTCAAAGTCAACTCCTTGCCTTTGAGTATAACCTTTTGCCACCAATCGAGCCTTGAAGGTCAGAACCTTCCCATCCGTCCCAAGCTTCCTCTTGTAAATCCATTTACACCCTATAGGAACAATTCCTTCAGGTGGATCCACAAGATTCCACACTTGGTTTGAATACATGGAATTCATCTCAAATTCCATAGCTTTAAGCCACTTGGATGAATCAGCATCAGACAATGCTTCCTTGAAGGTCCTTGGATCACATCCATGGTCAGGCTCATCTTGGCCCTCTTCAAGAAGCAGACCATACCTCATAGGTGGTCTTGAGATACTCTCGGATCTTCTAGGAGCTTGTATCTCCTCTCTTGGCTGTTCGGGTGTGGGTTCCACAATCGTGGGTGTTTCTCGAACTTCTTCGAGTTCTATCATCTCCCATTTTCTATCCAATAGAAATTCCTTCTCCAAGAAGGTTGCATTCCTAGAAACAAACACCTTTAATTCTTTGGGATGATAGAAATAATATCCAACCGAATTCCTTGAATATCCCACGAAATAGCATAAAATGGATCGAGCATCTAATTTATCTCCCACTATCTGCTTCACATAAGCAGGGCATCCCCATATTCTTAGATAAGAATACTTTGGAGATTTTCCTATCCATATCTCATATGGTGTCTTATCAACTGCCTTTGAATGGACATTGTTCAACAACAGTGCCACTGTCTCAAGTGCATATCCCCAAAAGGATGGCGGCAACTCCGTGAACCCCATCATAGACCGAACCATGTCCATCAAAGTTCGATTACGACGTTCTGAAACACCATTCAACTGAGGTGTACCAGGAGGAGTCCACTGTGAGAGAATCCCATTCTCCCTAAGATACTCTTGGAATTCAGTACTCAAGTACTCACCACCTCGATCCGATCGAAGTGCCTTGATGCTTCGTCCCAATTGTTTTTCTACTTCATTTCTGAATTCTTTGAACTTTTCAAAAGCTTCAGATTTGTATTTCATCAAATACAAATACCCATACCTAGAGAAGTCATCGGTAAAGGTAATGAAGTAAGAATGTCCGTGCTTAGTGGTGATGCTAAGTGGACCACACACATCTGTATGGATCAAATCCAACAGTCCCTTGGCTCGCTCCACATGGCCCTTAAAGGGAATTTTGGTCATCTTTCCTTTTAGACAGGGTTCACAAGTAGTAAGAGAATTAATATCAGACATATCAAACATGCCTTCTCCCACTAGCTTGTTCATCCTTTTAAAAGATATATGACCTAATCGAGCATGCCATAAGTATGCTGGATTTAGAGTATCTTGTTTTCTTTTGGATGTTGTTGATATCTCTTGGACATTATACATAGGAATATCTTTTAATTTTAAATTATAGAGATCATTTTCCAATTGTCCTGCACCAATTAAACATTCATTCTTGTAAATATTGCAAACACCTTTGCCAAATAAACAAGAATATCCATCTTTATCAAGCATAGAAATGGAAACAATGTTTTTCACCAAATCTGGTACAAACAAAACATCTCTCAAACATAATTTAAAATCATTGTCCAACAATAAGTAAACATCTCCAATAGCTTTGGCTGCAACTCTTGCCCCATTGCCCATCCTCAAGAAGGTCTCACCATCTCTGAGTCTCCTACTTCTTGCCATCACCTGCAAATCATTACAGAGATGTGAGCCACAGCCGGTATCCAATACCCAAGAAGAAGAGTTAAGTGAAATGTTTACTTTAATGTAGAACATACCTTTTCCAAAACCATTCTGGTCAAGATATTCCTTGCAATTACGTTTCCAATGTCCAGGTTTCTTACAGTGATGACAGACGTCATTAGTCTTGTTAGCCTTAACTGGTGTGGCTACCACAATGGGACTCAGAGCTTGCCTCTTCAAGGTCACGTTCTTTTTGGGAGCATGGAAGGAACGCTTCTTTCCCTTCCCATGTGGTCTATTCTTTGAACCAGATGAAGATCCCACATAAAAAGCCGGCTTCTCTTTCTTGATTGTGGATTCAAACGTAACAAGCATGTTAACCAACTCCTCAAGGGTTGGATCTAACTTGTTCATGTTGAAATTCACCACAAAAGGATCAAATGAGCTAGGCAGTGACAAGAGCAACACGTCTGTGGTCAACTCAGTTGGTAGCACAAGATCCATGCTAACGAGTTTCTCCACGAGCCCAATCAACTTCAGGCGATGCTCATGGACCGAAGCCCCATCTCGCATGCGCAAAGTGATTAGCTCCTTGACAATCGCATGTCGAAGTGGGCGTGTTTGTTCACTAAAGAGTTCTTTGAGATGCAAATGAATGTCAGCAGCATGCTTTGCACTCTCAAAACGTCGCTGAAGCTCATCATTCATAGAAGCCTGCATATAACACTTGGCTTTCAAGTCATGGTCACACCAATCCTTGTAAGTCTGTAGCTCCTCAGGGCTACAATCAGTCGGAGCCATATCAGGGGGCGACTCATCAAGTGTGTATGCAATCCTTTTCGAGTTCAAGATGATTTTCAGATTTCTTAGCCAATCAAGGTAATTTGGACCGATCAGTAAATGTTTGTCGAGTATTGCAGACAACGGATTGCGAATTGATGACATTTTCAAAAACTTGTACTGAAAAATAATAACAGATAAATGTCAATGACTATTTTAAAATATTTAATAAGATATAAAGTATGGACTTTAACTTTATAAATATTTACTCCCACTGTTTTGACATTTTTACTACCCTCTAGTAAAAACGGGAAACTCCTTTTCTCAGTAGGTACATAAGGTCCAATTAGCCAATTACGATCCCGAATAATATCAGCCAATCATAATTTCTAAAAGGTAGTTTCCAATTGCATCTCCATGCAACCCTTACATAAAATTTTGTCTCACGCTTGATTAGGACCCAATAATATGACGTCATTCATCTTTACGTGTCAAGCCTTACCCATCGATATCGAACCTTAATGGACGGTCGCCATGAGTTCCCCAATAATATGAGCCGAAGTCATGGGAGTTTCACGTAGTTCACATCACCATGTCAATGGATGTCACAGCTTTCCGGCATCCAAAACCCCCCCCAATAATATGAGCCGAGTATTGAATACGGGTAGCGTTCGTCATGCATCCATTGTCGATGGAAGACATGGAAATTATAAACACATTTATAATTCCCCTTTTCGGGCTTGATATAAATTTTGAATCTAATTCAAAATGAGAGTTTTTTAATTTTGAAAAAGGTCTCATCATTAATTTTAAAGATCGCCAAGTTTGATCGTATGTTTGCCGGATTCATGCAACTTTGTTATTATAAAATAATAACGCACATACTAATTAATAAGGATGATCAATCGCCCCAAAAACTATTTGGCCCGTGTGAGCCAAACACGGGCCTAGGTCCAATTCCTAGGGAATGCATGGGATGCAAATGCAACAATTACATAAGCTTCCAATATTTACATGTCTTGGATCTTCATAATTCATCATGGCCCACCATCTTCCAATCTTGAACTTTCGCTATCAAATATTTTACATTAAAATATCCATGGCAAATAGGGATACATCTCATGGGGTGGAAACGGGCCATAAACCAAGCCCACTTTATAATTTGATAATTATTACAACCATTCAACACAAAATATCCTAGCATACACCTAGCAAATTGGTCTTGGGCTTTTAATCATCCTTCATGCACAATATCACATATCATACACCATCAATTAATTATCTCAATAATCAATTGATCAAATATTATATATCTTGGTCCAATCACTAACCACCACAATTATAAAATAAATTAACAAAATAAACAAACACCTTTGTTTACTTTCAAATTAATTTATTTATAATTGAATTTCTTGTAAATCACAATTTACTATAAATAATCAAAGTCACACTTTAACTATTTATTTTATGAGAAAAATAACATATTATAAAGTTTAATTTTTCATAAAAATCAACTATAATATATTTAACAATTTAGGGCCTATGACACATGATATTCCAAAACATCTTTTTGAAAAACTCAAGTCGTCATAGTCGTCACCGAAACTCCGTCGCCGGAATCCAGCCAAATTTTTTTTTTTTTTATTAAAAATATAAGGCAGCCCACGGCTGCCCCTAGGACACGCCCGAAAATAAAAAAAATAATTTTTATAAAATTTGCCCTAAAAGTTAAATATTGATTTTCTCATGCGGTTAGAAATTGATCTCAACATAATATCTAAAAAATACTACACAAAAGAGTAACCTAGACTCTGATACCACTGAAGGGGATCGGTTAACTCGTGCCCGGAAACGCAGCGGAAATATAAAATTTTTAATAAAAGAAATCCGAGCACTTGTGTAGTATTCAAAAACTCAAACAACCATAGGGTGTTTAGAATTTTACCTATCAATCTCAAAGATTGATTTATGGCTCCAACCAAGTTGATAAACAACTAGGCTCTTGAAAAAAATGGTAGACTCAATCTACAAGCTTCCAAGAGCACTCCTTGCTCAAAATGGATTCAACACTTCGAGCCTCCGAATTAGGTCCACGACTAGACGATCTATATCCACTCTAAATATGCACTAGAATATTTAGAGGATTTTTCATTGAGATTTTATTTTTCTTCTCCCACAAAATGAAAGAAAACTTTTTGGAGAAAAATAATGGAGTTTTCGGCCACTTAAAAAAAAATTGGAATGGAATGGATTGTGTTGTTGGAAAACTGGCGAGTTCCCAGACCAATTACGATTGATACCCGGTGCAGCGGAAGTTTAAAAATTTTTCATGGAACGTTTCCATGGTATGGGTATCAACCGTTCATCAATTGAATTACGTGTGTGTGTAAAATTTAAATAACAATTAAATAAATTTTACCTCAAATCTCGCAACGAGATTAATGGACACCAACAGAACAATTCTGCTCTTGTTGTCTCTCCCTGGAACCGATGAACGCCTTCAATCAGGTCCACGAACAGAGGTTTAATCCCTCTGATAGATTGCACTAGAAAATCTATCAGAAGTTTTCTGCGAAGAGAATACACGAATTTGATTCGTTATTCCTTACTGCGATTCAAAATCACAGACCGGAATTTTCTCGGGCAGAGGGAGGGAGAGGCGGCCGAAAACGTTTTGAGAGGGGCTAGGGTTTCGAAAATCCTGTCTCAAAATTATGACCTATTGTGTGTAATTTCTGTACTGAAATAACTTATTTATAATGCAGGCCACTAACACCTTAGGGCCCATTAGTCATAAGCTGGGGCCCGACAAGCAAAGCCCGCTCGTTCAGAAATTAATATAAAATTCATCGTGACTCCGATTGATGAAACGATTTCACCAATGTGCACAGAAACCATTTCTGCACGTTTTAAAGTCAAAATAAATTTTCCTGAATCCGAATTCAGTGGTTTCCAAAAATGTCCATCCCTATGTCATTTTAGGAAATCCTACTCCCTTACTCTTATTTAAGAAGTCCAACTCCTTAGTTCATTAAATTTAACTCTTTAAATTTAACTATCTCAACGGGGATTAAAACTCCATTACACTGTGTGACCCTCAATGGTTCAGGGATACAGCTAGCCGTGGGCTCACAACTCCTTGTGACTCGGAACAACACTTTCCAACTTGCCCAACGAATCATGGTAAAGCGCCTAGCAACATCGCCCCATGATTCCCTAGGTATCACTGATAGTGCCTACAAGAACCAGTAGATTTTGGTTAACGTACAGTACGGTCCCTTCATCCATATATCCCGATCGAATCAACAACCATTGGTATATCGAGAGTCGCTCAAGATTCGATAACTATGCAATACATCTTGAAGATCAAATTAGTGACATCGCATGTGCTACTAAGAAACCATTTCTTAAATCACATCAAGTACTCTGGCCAGAGATTTGTCACACTAATATCTCCTCAGATCGCATAGGATATCCACACTCGCAAGTATGTGGTGAATCCTTGACAACAATGCATTGACTCCTATATGTGTCGTAACTGTACCCAATCTCGACACCTGATGACCCCCATAGAGTCGGTAAACGAGTCAAAGCACAGCACTAGCATATAGAGTCTCCATGATGTTTCAAGTCGTAAGGACTAATGGTGTACAACCAAAACCGCGGACTTAATCCACTCGATAAGTGATAACCACTTGGAAAGTCCGGATAGGGTAGTTCGATTATTCATCCTATGAATATCCATTTGCATGCTTCGAACATCTCCATGTTCCCTACCAATGAAACGTGGTACTCCGCATCGCAAATGCTAGTCTCAAACTCGAGCGATCCTTATCCTTATTATCGGACGGCTCAATCGACTAGGAACGGTTTTAGAATATACAGTGACTATAAGATGTATTTCATGATAGACATCTCCATGTTCTACCACATCTTACATACACTATAGTATATTCAAGGTCTTTATCAAAACAACAATAGTATATCACAATATAACAATATGAAGTAATATAAAGTCATTGCCATAAAAGTGTAAATAATATTAAACAAAAGATTGTTTATACAAAGAGTCATCAAAGCCCATAGCCACACAGTTGGCTCACTGGGCACCCACTCTTACATGTGTGTGTGTATATATTATTCCAAATAATATATTAAAGAAGAGGGATTAATGAGTACAATTAAGCCATGCATGGAAAATTGCAAGACATGCATGAAAAATTGCAAACCATCTTTCAACCCTTCAAATTCCATACACACACATATATATATCATATATATATATATATATATATATATATATATATATATATATATATACGCGCCTATATATATATATACATATATAAATATATATATTCAAATGTCATTTGAACTTATTTTTAATTAATTATTAAACCTAAATCCATTTAAGTTTAATCAATTAATTAAATTTAACTTGAACCCATTCAAGTCCACTGGTATCAATAATTATACAACACTATATTAATTTGAGCTCTACTAGACTCAATAGTGTTTAATTAATTCAACACTTGAATCAATTTAATTATTTGTACATTAAAATGTCTACTAGTGTTAAATTAATTCAACACTTGAATTAATTAACTAAGTTCAAAATAATAGTTTAGAAAATCACCATTTTCATAAACTAATTATTTTAAGTCAACTTTTAATCTTGGAACACATTCAAAAATTAAAAGTTACTTATTCCATTCGTTCTCCAATTTAGAAGTCAAACTTCTAATTTATTTTACTTATAAACTCCTTTATAAGTTGTTCAACACATTGAACTTATTTTAATCTCAACGGGATCTAGAAAGCTAGTACTTGTGTGACCCTCAATGGTTCACTGATACAAATAGCAGTGGGTTCACATCTCCATGTGATTCGGGATCAACAAGTCCCTTATATGAGCATACCCTATACCCTATATATAGCTCCATTCTTATTGATCAACACATTGATAATAAGAACGTCAGAAAACTCAAGTCTGATAGTACCCAACCAGTCATGTAAACGTCTAGCAGCGTCGCTTACATGACTCCCTAGGTATCAAATGATAGTGCCTGCAAGAACCAATCAATTATGGTTAGCGTACAGTACGGTCCCTTCAACTCATATATCCCGACCGATTCGACAACCATTGGTTTATCGAGAGTTGTCATTGAATCGATAACTATGTGTCATGCCGTAGTTGCATCGAAAATGTAATTCAAGAAACTCCTTTCTTAATTACACTTACTCTGATCAGAGATTTCAAGCTACGTATGCATGATATAACATAGGATATCCATACCCGTAGGTAAGCGGTGAATCCCCGACTACAATGCATTGACTCCTATATGTTTCGTCACAACACCCAACATTGCCACCTGATGACCCCAGATGAGTCGGTAAACAAGTCAAAGTGAAGCACTAGCATATAGAGTTGTCCCGGGTTATAAGGACTAATGGTGTACAACCATAAACTAGGACTTCTCCACTCGATAAGTGAGAACCACTTGGAAAATCCTTTAGGGAGGGTTGTTCAGTGCACTCTACAAGGAGCACCTATTTGCATGCTTGGACATCTCCATGTCCCCTACCAATGAAACATGGTACTCACATCGCAAATACTAGTCTCAAGCTCGAGCGGCCTTTATCCTTCTTTATGGCGGCTGAATCGACTAGGAACAGTTTAGAATATATAGTATTCCAAATATGAGTTTCATGATAGTCATCATATGACCATCTCATATTCTTTCTACTATTTGTATATTCAAGGGCTTTATCTATGCAGCTTGCATGGGTATAAAGATAAAGATGTGCCAAATTAAATAATGTCAAATATTATTAAAATAAAGATTGTCATACAAGAGTTCTCTCAAGGACCATCGGCCAACACATTGGCTCGACAGGCACCTACTCTAACACCTCCGATCTCATGTTCGGATCCTTCGATCTTAGGTTCAGATCCTCCGAACCAGTTCGGAGCCTCCAACCTGGTTCAGATCCTCCGAGCCATCCGAACCCTCAAAACCTTCCCTGCGATTTTGAGTGTCTTGGATCCATTTTCGGACTCTATTAATCCTCTTGTAATTTCTTTAATCATGTTTTGCTTAATCTAACATGATCTCATGATAAATTACTCGTTAATCATCAGTTCTGGATACGGGTCACTACATTCTCCCCCCCTAAAAAGATTTCGTCCTCGAAATCTAGGGTAAACCTCGAGAACATAACATAGACCACTTGTCCAATCCATCAATAGTTCCAATTCGAAGCATTTGGGTCGAATAACCTTCGACAACCCCAAACCTCGCTAAACCTACAGGGTCTGTTCAATCACTGAACCTCATCAAAACTTATACTCGGTTTAGAATACGCACTGATTCCAAACTCACACGCCTTTAACGATTATCCTGGAAATCACTGCCGCCTTATCAGCAATCCTGCGAGAATTGAGTAACACTACTGACTATCGTCAGTTATCCTTCATTAACCCCAAACGACACGGCACCTTCGATCCAAATTGCTGACTGTATCAGCCGCACTGACTACAAATCTTAGTGATGACACTCCTGCTAAGATCGTAGCTAGTCATCAGCTATCTCTAGGCACGCACAAACTCCATCGCTGCCCAACGAGAAAACAAGATACAAAACATTGGTCAAACACTAACATCGCATCCCTCGATTTTATTTCAAAGCACTAAACAATCGATTTAGATTCCAGTCTAACCATCTGAAATTCTCAGACTGATTGCGATCAACCTTGATCCGAATCTCGCTATCGTAGATATCCTCTAATCGATCGCACTAGTCATCCTGCCATGGATACAACTAAATCCTGACAATTCCTGGCATCATAGTACGTACCTTCAGTACTTACCCTGCCCGATGCTGACGAATGTTCCCAAAGAACACCAACTAATTAAACAAATTACAAACTCTCTGTCTACTAACCCCAATTGTGGCAACATCATTGTACACCATTTCTTGTCTTAATGCACTCTTCGAGATCGTTGCCTTGAAATACACTACCACCCTACTGAAACTCTTAGATGGACTAACACCATCTTCAGCATTAGTAGTCTGTATCGAACGCTTACCTCTATCTCGGCACTAGAGATAGTATCGACGAAAATGATTTTCTAGTTATCCTATCCTAGATAACATAAATCCTTGACTCACTAACTGGAATAACCAAACTGGTTCACCTTGATCCCACACAAAATCTATTAATACTAGCGGCAATCCCGCTATCTTAACCTCTTAATGACACAGCATATCAGAATACACTGGGACATCAGCGACAACAATCCCGCCAGACTCAGAAACACAAGTCCTAATTGTCGTCTCATCCCATAAAACAACAGATGCTAACCTGCTAGTGCTCATTGAAATCCATAAGCGCTTGTCGAATTGCCTTTCAAGAACGACTCTTGAGAATCCTGCTGGAAGCACCCAAGAAAAAGACTCCGACTAATAGTTCCACAAAAATTGTCCACTGACAATCTTGGAACAATCACTAAATCCCATTTTTGCAAACTAGATCAATCATTGCTACCACCAAGCAATGCTCGAATCAAATCCGTCACTGGTAACCTCAGCAACGCTGCTATCAAACTATGATCACAAGAGCCAACCTATGAACACTTTCGTGATCTGTAGAATCCTAAAGTCCCGATTCTCGCATTCCTGGAGATCCCTAACGATTGGAGAATGCACTTGAATCGCTAAATCTAAGCATACCATGCTTATAGTACTATCTCAAGCACTTCCTGGTTTGCTATATCCCAAATACTTGAAATCGAAAGAATCACACTTGATTCAATCATCTATCTCTGACAGAGTCAAACAACTACTACTAGTAGTCACTAGCGCCAAGCCGGCACTAGTCTAGACATACTACCCACTGTCTATGTTCATTCAAGATAATCATTAGGACTTGTCAAACCCAAGATGCAATACAAGTCCGAAAGATTCCAACTATCGTTGAACATGCTCCTGATAATTATATCTCTTGCTAAGACTGCAACAAATCAAGACTGAGGTAATCTACTATAATGTCCCATTTGGAATCACCACCAAATGTACATTGGCATAAGTCATGCTTCCCTCATGCCTCAGATAGCCCTGTGCAATCCTTAGCATTTGATATCATCCATTATTGATAAAAACTCTCATCGTTGGGAAACACTCTCCTCCGAGTCAATGTCCCAGACAGTTCTACAAACTCATCTCCTGGATAACTCCTATCACAAGATAATCCAATCACCGACTAGATCCACTAGTCTAACAGTATCCCATAGACTAAAACTATCTGCTCAGAGTACACGCTCGTCAAAGAAATCCCTCCAAGACTATTTCTCACAGCAAAAACTCAACTTAATATCTCTGACAACAGCCAGACAATATCTAAACCACTGATATCAAACTTGACATCTAATCCAAGGTCATACCCCGTTGTGACTGTTACCAATTCCCTAGACCGAGTAGCCTTCCCACCGCCGATCCTGAAGCACGAAGGCTTCCAGGCAACCTCTGAAGTACAAAGACTCCCAGAGTAACACTGGCATAGGGTCGCGCCCCATCACGTCTAGTCATAGTCATAGTCCACAACTCCCAGCATATACTGGACCTATCATCCTAATGAAATCACATCATCACGAAGTCTCAACCTACGAAGGCCAAATAGACTACCGTTATAAGGAAACAACCTAGAACAAAGCCCAAAGTTCCAAACCGAACAATATTCCCATGCCTCCAGATGAATCAACTCATCACTGGCACTAACTCAACCCACTGACTAACCAATTCAATCCTAGGAAAATGCCTAGACTAACCACAAGTCAAACAGTTACAGTTGGCTTACTCAAAATCTATAAGTTACAATAGTTGAACACTAATCAACTAATATCAAGCCAAACTTAGAAAAATCACTGCAGTCATTCACAAATTACTGGATAAATAATATATGTATCATTTCTTCAAGTTATGTACAATTCCCTTTATTACAATCTCATGTAATACAATTACAGTATTCCAAAAAAATACAACAAAATGTACAACCAATAACTTGAAATGATAAAACCCGATTCTGATGATTCATTACAACTGAAATATTATTTTACAATTACATCAATACAGTATTTAAAATCATCGCACTAGTCTTCGTTCCTTGAGTATGAAGTTTCTAATAGACACCCGCATCAATGCTAGTGTACTCCTGACCAAATCTCTCTACCCGTCCTCCTGCAAAGACATCCGGAGATATGATTTGCGCTCGCTAACCATCTATGCTCTGCATAAATGCCCTTCAGTTGACCTCTTCTGCTCACGATCTAACGTTAGCGTTATTTTTGTATTCATATCATGCTTTTGAACATGAAGTTTCCCGTATGTCTAAAGAACGCAAAAATACATGCATACCGGCAAAACCATGTTCTGCATGAGTTTAACGACCTTACACTCGAACCCAGTCATGCCTTAGCCACTTGAGGCATTCCCTGGTGAAGGTCTATCTGACAATCTCACCAACTACGATTGGAGAATCTTCAGAGTAATGTCATCATGGTATGGACTGTACAGATGCAAACATCAAGTATGTCTCAACCAATCCTCTGCCACTGCCTCTGTTATCCGATACTCGATCCAAAGCTAGGATCCACATAAGTAGAAGTCTAGAAAGCTTGAACACGATCCATCGCTCTTGTCCGCACTTGCTAGAATCCCATAAACCAAATCTCTAGAAATCCTGCCGATGATGATAGTCTTCGGGCAACCTAATCGCCATGACATCATCTCTTCCATGGTCTCATCAATCCTACAAGGATAACCTAAAAGTCTTATTACTATCTCCCAAGTCTCTTGCATGCAGCTCTGATACCAATAAATGTAGCGACTCATCGCGGATCCACTACCTAATCAGAGTTAAGGGCATAATTAAGCATGCATTAAATAAATCGTTGCGGAAGACATAAATAAAACGGACCGGCAGAATACAACCGGTTAAACAAACTAATATACAACCCAATCGAATTACAAATAATCTTATGGGTATAAACCTACAGCTAATCCTGTTTTCTTCAAGGTCACTGGCTACTCCAAACTCCTGGTGCTCAACCCTGCACCTACACCTTCCCCGTCGAATGGGGTGTCAAGATACACAAAAAAGACTGGACGTGAGCTCTAAGCTCAATACGCAAATACGGATAAATATACAAATATAATGCATGCAAATGACAGGGTATCCATATCAGAGATAACTGTATAAAAACTGCTCAGACGCCGAGCTCGTCACATCGGGGTCGTTAACCACTGTGTACGACCACTCGCTCCCAAATCTCGGACGTGGACCATGGAGTCCTATAGATACCAGTACCTAAGGGTACTCGACATCAAAACATCAAAACAGGGCTAAGCAACCCTAACTGTATCATCTTAAAGATGTACATGCACAAGATGATATGCCACATAACAATAATAACATGTAAACAAATAAATTCAACATATAAGCATGCATATCTGCTAGCAATCTCAGTCAGTACTTACGTACCTTACTACAGGCAGTCCTAGCAGTCCCACTCTAGGTTCCAAGCCTATCATCAACTCTACAATGCAAATACCCATGCATTATTCAATAAGCTCTAAAATCCTTAACTAAGATATTGCATACTCCTAAATATTTTTAGGAAGCAAAAGTTATACCTGCGTCTGTCGTCAGCCCGCTGATGTCAATTGCCTCAAAACTAGGCCACAGCTCAGCTAAGATTCCTGGATTTCTATGCCACTTCTGGAATCCCTAAAGGACGCCTAGAATTCCCTAGATCTAAGTTAGAAGGCTAAGGAATAAAGAAAGATAAGAGGAAAGGCGCGTTTGAAATGAAATCTCGGCCCCCTATTTATAGGCAAAGTTTGGAGCCTTCGAACTCAAATTCGAAGCCTCCGATCTGGTTCGGATCCTCCGTTCCTGACTTCGGAGCCTCCGATCCTGACTTCGGATCCTCCGAAGTCCCATCAAAGACGTCACCAATGACGTATTTTTTTTGGACTGCTGTCCATGCAAGTTCGGATCCTCTGATCTCATGTTCAGATCCTCCGAACCATTTCGGATCCTCCGATCTTAGGTTCGGATCCTCCGAACCAGTTCGGAGCCTCCTAACCTGGTTCGGATCCTCTGAACCCTTGGAACCTTCCCGGCCATTTTGAGTGTCCTGGATCCATTTCTGGATTCCGTTAATCCACTTGGAATTTCTTTAATCATTTTTTTCTTAATCTAACATGATCTCACGATTAATTACTCATTAATCATCAGTTCTGGATACGGGTCACTACAATAAGACTTACTTGAGTCAATGGAACCTTAAGCTTTGATACCAAATGATGCGAATCTTGATACATGAAAAATAAACATGATTATAAACGAATTGTACCCTCAATTAAATAACAAAAATATTCAATAATGTTGTCCCAATTTTGAACAAGTAAGTATGGATATCCACCTCTAGTTTACAACAAAACTAGCAACAGATAATCACGATAAGAAAACAATCAACAATTCAATTGGATCTTCAAAGGAACCTGTCTTTGACAACCCAAGTGAAAAATCAATTGACAAACGCCACAAAGTTTATGAAACTTTGATAAGTTTTATTTTGATAAAAACAAGGCAGAGCTTTGGCAAAATTCTAGAGAGAATTTTAAGAATTGATAAAAATCAATAAACTGAATAATTCTTAATTGTTATTCTCAATTAATGAGAATTTTACAATATAAATAAAAATAAAATAGGAATCCTAATAGAATTATACTATAGATTTTCTAGTTGGATTATAATTCAAAAATTCTAGAGATAATTGCAAAATAATCTAAAGATCTCATTATAAAGTTTCCTAGTTGACTTATAAGACTCAAAATAACACAATATATCAATATATATAAAAAACCACGCACACACACAAACATGCCGAAGTGTGTGTGAGAGAAAGTCAAGCGCGGGCGCACTATGGGATGGCACGGGAGCGCATGAGTTACGCATCCTCTATCTTCAAAAGTTCCGGAGCAGCGCGGGCGCGAAAGGAGAAAGGCGCGGGCGCGCGGTCTCATCGCATTCATGGCGCGGGCGCACGCGTTCAATTCTTGATGGCAAATTAAGAGACATTTCTTTGAACAATATGAATCTTCTAGCGCCTCCTAGGTTCATATCAGAGCGCGATCTCAGATGCCCTTGGCATCAACTTTGAAAGCTTGTCGAGATTTGGAATCTGGCGCGGAAGGCTACCTTATCTATGCAGTTGATACATCCGCTGGAAGTGTTGTTATTGAGAGTATTTCAGTTGTGAATGAATTTCCAAATGTATTTTCAGATGAAATTCCAGGGTTTTCTCCAGTGCGTGAAGTTGAGTTCGGCATAGATTTGATGCTAGGGACTTCACCTATCTCCCGAGAACCATATTGTCTGGCTCCATCAGAGATGCATGAGTTGAAGCAGAAACTTCAGGATTTGTTGTACAAGGGTTACATTTGTCCTAGTGTTTCTCCTTGGGGAGCGCCTGTTCTGTTCGTGAGGAAAAAGGATGGGTATATGCGTCTGTGCATCGACTATCACCAGTTGAGCAGGATAACGATCAAGAATAAGTATCATTTTGCCTCGTATAGATGACCTGTTTGATTAGTTTCAGGGTACTTTGGTTTACTCAAACATTGATTTGGGATCTGGATATCATTAGATGCGAGTCCGAGATCACGATATAGCCAAGACAGCATTCAAGACCAGGTATGGGCATTTCGAGTTCCTAGTGATGCCATTTGGGTTGACTAATGTGCCGGCTGTATTTATGGATCTGATGAATCGAGTATTCCGAGAATTTTTGGACAAGTTTGTTGTCATGTTCATATATGATATCTTAGTATATTCACATGATGTGAATGAACACGTGTATCATATGAGGCTGGTGTTGCAGACTTCGAGAGATAGACAGTTGTACGCTAAGTTGAGTAAGTGTGAGTTCTGGCTGGATTGGGTGGTATTTCTTGGACACATTATATCCAGGGATGGAGTTTCTGTGGATCCGAGCAAGATTGTGACTGTAATGAACTGGTCGCGTCCAATGACGGTAGCTGAGATCCGTAGTTTTCTGCATCTAGCATGATATTATCGTTTCTTTATCGCAAATTTCTCGCAGCTAGCTCGACCCTTGACACAACTTATTTGAAAGGGCGTGAATTTTGAGTGGTCCTCAGAATGTGAAATTTTTTTTTGTGAACTTCATAGAAGGTTGACTTCTGCGCCTGTGTTGGCTTTACCATTTGGATCTGGAGGGTATGTGGTGTACATTGATGCTTCTCTTCAGGGACTGGGATGTGTCCTGACTCAGAGTGGGCATGTGATTGCATACGCCTCTAAAAAGTTGAAATTTCACGAGAATAACTACCTAGTGCATGATCTTTAGTTAGCAACTATTGTATTTGTGTTAAGGATCTGGCGTCATTATCTCTATGGTGATAGATTTGAGATCTTCACAGACCACAAGAGTCTCAAGTATTTATTCACTCAGGCAGAGTTGAACATGAGACAGAGTCATTGGATGGATTTGCTTAAGGATTAAGACTGTGAAATTAAGTACCATCCAGGGGCTGCTAATCTCACTGCTGATGCTTTGAGTCATAAGGTACGAGTGTCCGCACTTCAAGCTTGTTCTGTGGAAAGTGTAGTTGAAGATTGTTGTTCTTCAGGATATACCTTCAAGCATAAGAAAGGTATGCACAGTATCCAGATGTTTGCAATCTTATCTGAGCCAGCTTTGTATTCTCGGATTCAAGATGCTCAGATTTCTGATCCTATGACTCAGCATTTGGCTCGTTTAGCCAGAGATGATAGTTCGTCTGGATTCCATTATCAGTCAGATGGTTTTCTCTGTTTATTTGGCCGTATTTTTGTTCTGGAGGATGATACTCTGAGGGAGGATATTTTATCCCAGGCTTATCATTCTAAGTTGAGTATTCATCTGAGAAGCAACAAGATGTACAAGGATTTGCGTACAAAATTCTGGTGGAAGGGAATGAAGAGGAGTGTGTATCGGTATTTTTCGAGATGTTTGGTGTGTCAGCAGGTCAAGGCAGAACACCAACGACCTGGAGGTTTGCTTCACATTTTATCCATTCCTGAGTGAAAATGGGAGTTGATCACGATGGACTTCGTGACCCATTTGTCGGTGAGCTCCAGGAATTGTGATGCTATCTGGGTTGTGGTGGACCGACTCATCAAGTCTGCACATTTCATTCCTTATAACCAGGATTACAGTTTTGACTGGATGACATGTTTGTACATCCAAGAAATTGTTTGATTGCACGGAGTGCCTGTGATCATAGTCAGTGATCGAGACCCCAGGCTTACTTTCAGGTTCTGGGGGAATCTTCAGCGCGCTATGGGTACTACTCTCATATTGATTACAACATATCACCCAGAGACTGATGGGCATTCAGAGCACACGATTCATACTCTTGAAGACATGCTGCGAGCATGTTCTTTGGATTTTGGTCCAGGTTGGCAAGATCAGTTGTCATTGATTGAGTTCGCGTACAACAACAGTTACCATCGCAATATTGGTATAGCTCCGTTTGAGGCATTGTACAAGCGATGATTTCGTACTCCACTATTTTGGGAAGAAGTGGGGGAGCGACAGGTAGAGGGACCAGAGTTAGTCCAGCAGGCTGTTGATATTGTTGGACAGATCAAGAAGAGAATTAATACTGCGCAGAATCGACAGGCTAGCTATGCGAATGTCAAGCGCAGACCTTTGCAGTTTGAGATGGGCGAGAAAGTGTTTCTGAAAGTCTCACCATTTCGCAGGATTTTGAGATTCGGTCTCAAGGGTAAGTTATCTCCTAGGTTCATTGGTCCATTTGAAATACTAGAAAGTGTTGGAGATCTGGCTGGCTTTACCGTCGTATTTGTCAAGCATCCACGATGTGTTCCATGTTTCACTGTTACGATTGTATGTGGAGATGAATCTCATATCTTACAGGTACAGTTGGATACGGATTTGACATATGTGGAAAGGCCTTTGCGTATTATTGGTCACAAGGATAAGGTATTACGCAACAAGATCATTCCTCTTGTTCTAGTTCAGTGGAAGAGCCGAGGCACTGAGGAAGCCACTTGGGAACTTGAGAGTCGTATGCATACAGATTATCCAGAGTTGTTTTGAATTGTATTTCCAGTTGTATCTTGTGAACTGAACAATTTGAATAAAAGATTTTTATTCAGTAATTTTTACTACATTCAGTACTTAAGATTGATTCGATGATGAAATATCTTAAGTATGGGGAGAATGTAGTAGCCCGGTTCCATTTTACAAGATTAATTAAGTAAAAATGGTTAAGCATGGATTAGGGGCTTAATTTGGAATTAATTGGACAATTTTCGGAATTTTTATCAAGGTGAGTTCGGAGCGTCCGAACTAAGATCGGAGGATCCGAATCCTTCGGAATCTTGAACTGGGGATCGAAGGATGCGGAGGGATTGGATAGTCCGAACCAAGATAAGACCGTCCGAACCCAGTTAGGCCATGCAAGGGTTGAGGTGTCAAAACTGACCAACACATAGCAAGTTCAGACCGTCCGAAGTCGGGATCGGACCGTCCGAACTGTGCATGCAGTGACGTGTTGTGCATGCAAGGTTCGGACCATCCGAACTCCCCGATCAGACCGTCCGAACTCCACCTATAAATAGGCCCTCCGAGATCTTATTTCTCACACCAATTTCATAACTTCCTCTTTCGGTCTTAGATTATTCTAGGTGTTTTGGGGTGATTCCAGCCTTCCTAGGCTTGGTCCGGGAGTTGGCTAGGCGCTCCAGGATTGCTGCGGAGCAGTGCCCAAGTTCTGGGGCAGTCGTCATTAGAGGGGTGACGACGGACGCAGGTATAGCTCTAGCTCCTTATGATAAATAGGGAGTATGCTATAGCGTAGTTAAGGATTTTAGAATAAGATTATAATGCATGAGTACTTTGCATTGTAGTGCGGTTTATAGGCTTGGACATAGAGCTGATTTAGCTTGCCTAGTATATGAGGTACGGAAGTATTATTCGAGATATCCAGATTGAGTATACATGTATTATGTTTTTGCATGGTTTATGTGATTGCATGTTTTATATGCCTTTATATACAGTATGTCATGATTGTATGTTGCATACATGAGCATATTGAGCCTTTACCTTAGAGGTATCCTGTAGTAGGGTGCTCACCCTAAGAGTTTGTGGATGGTTGGATACGTAAGTCTTGTGTTAGGTCACCGTGATGGTTGGACACATGTACTAGTATCAGGTCACCATTATCCGCTGGGTATATGAGGCACCTTCTGAGGCGACGGCACAACGTGCTATATACCCTGGGCACGGTCTATGAGCTTGTTTCTTGAACTGAGTGTCTTGGTACCCAGTTCACTTGCATACATGCACATATAATACTGTATACTCATACTCTCGTACTGAGCTTTTTATGCTCACGTCTCGTACTTTGTTGTATCTGGACATCCTATTCCATGGGGCAGGTCTGCGGTTGGATGAGGCTGGTGGTTCCAGGAGAGCTTAGGCAGTGGATGGCCAGCATGATTATTGTCTAGGCTTAAGTTTCTGTTGTTTTTTGGATTGATACAGATTTCGATATGGTTGTATCATAATTATATTATTTGGGATTTATTTATGGTTTTCCGCTGTTACTTTCTCGTTTGTATTTTATTAAGTTAAATGCATGTTTAAACTTTTGATTAGTAAGTGATCACGGCGCGGGTCACTACAATATACTTTTTTAAAATCCTCAAATCTCGTTCGTAGGCTAGTCTTGATTTTCTTCGTCACTAGAATTAAACTAATACCTGAAACACATTAAAACTTACTTGCAATCATTAAATATCAGGCAACTTTAGATAACATGAAATCATTTAACACAACATTTAAACAAACCTTTTAACACTTCAAAATTTAACTTTGAAACATTAAATCTCACGCAAAATAAATAACATAAAATCTTTTAAACCTAACGTTTAAATCATGAATATATCTCCAAAAATCATTTAATTAAACATAACTTTAAAATCATAAAAAAATAAAATAAAATCATTTAAAATTCACTTATAATCTCTTTGATACTCGTATTCGTGATTGAATTTATGGACTTTGCGAACGTTACAATCTACTCTCCTTAAAAGAATTTGTCATCGAAATTCGACTCATCAAATCCCAATAAAAGACTCATCAAATATAATTAGGGATGACAATTTTTTCCGCGGGTTCGGGTCACTGCGGGGAAAACCCGAAACGGGGGCGGGTTGGAGGGTGAGTTTCGAGTTCGGGGGCGGGTTCGGAAATTTTTTTAAAATCCCCGCAGGAGAGTAGGGAGGGGATGGGGATGTCATCCCCATCCCCGAACTCGCCCCAATAGCCCCGAAAATATATTAAATAAATAAATAATAATAATAAGCTAAGATTATAATGTTATATGTATGTCACTAGATTTATATAAAGAAAATGAGTTGGAAAAATGAAAATTTCAAGTCGAAATCTGCAATAGGAGACGGGGATAGGGACGGGGACGGGGATGAGGATTTGATCCCGCGGGTTCGGGGACGGGGATTCCCCGGTTAAGCAGGACCGGGGATGGGGTATAATTCGGGGGCGGGGATAGGGACGGCAAACCCGTCCCCGCCCCGCCCCATTGCCATCCCTAAATATAATCGATAACATCCACTCTTACGCATCTAATTCTCAAATATTATCTGAGTAGCCATGTTTATGTTGCTCACTCTGATAAAACAAGTCTACCTTTATAAACTTTTCTTTTGTTGTTTGAAGCTTGAATATATATTCTTAGAACATAATTCTCAAATTTATTTCGAATACAAAATGATTCTTGTGTATTAGAACATAATTTTAATTAAGTCTCTCTGTATGGTTGGTCTTCCGCCGGCCAGAGCAATCTTCCACTGCTTCATGTCCAGCATCTCCAATTACTACTGTGCACTACTGAAGCAATGCTGCGAAATTCACAGTGTGAAACAAGCGAAAGGACTCCATGGTCAAATGATCAAGTCTCTGATAAACCCAGAAACCTTCTTGCTGAACAACCTCATCAATTCTTATTATAAGCTCAAAGAGATCAAGTATGCCCGCCACGTGTTTGATAAAATTTCCAGTCCAAACCTCTTCTCTTGGAACACCATTCTTTCAGCTTACTCCAAGTCTGGGGACATTAGAAAGATGGAAGAGATATTTGGTTTGATCCCAAGAAAAGATGGGGTTTCCTGGAACTTGATTATTTCGGGGTATATAAAGTTCGGATTGACTGAGAAAGCGTTGGAGACTTATAAACTGATGCTAAGATACGGGTCTGAGTGTTTGAATAGAATTACATTTTCCACAATTATTGTAATGCTGTCGAACAAGGGCTGGTTTTGTTTGGGCGGAGTTGTTCACGGGCAGGTAGTGAAATGTGGTTTCGATTCGTATGTCTTCGTGGGTAGTCCATTGGTGGATATGTATGCAAAATGTGGCTTAATATGTGAGGCAAAACGTGTGTTTGATGAGTTGCAGGAGAGGAATGTGGTTTTGTGTAATACAATGCTTATGGGATTTCTAAGGTGTGGATTGTTGGAAGAGTCGGAAGTTTTATTCCGAGGTATGCCTGAGAAGGATTCGATTTCTTGGACAACTATGATTACGGGATTGACGCAGAATGGGATGGACGGAGAAGCCATGTATTTATTCCGAGAAATGAGGTTGAAGGGATTGGACATGGATCAGTTTACTTTTGGAAGCATTTTAACTGCCTGTGGAGGCCTCTCGGCTTTAAGAGAAGGGAAACAGATTCATGCTTATGTTTCTAGAACTGACCATCTGGATAATGTTTTTGTTGCCAGTGCCCTTCTTGATATGTATTCAAAGTGTAGAAACATCAAATATGCAGAGCTATTGTTTGGTAAGATGGGATCCAAGAATGTTGTTTCATGGACTGCTATGTTAGTGGGATATGGTCAGAATGGATGCAGTGAGGATGCTGTTCGGATATTTTGTGAGATGAAACGAAACAATATTGAACCAGACGATTTCACTTTAGGCAGCGTGATAAGCTCATGTGCAAGCCTTGCCAGCTTGGAAGAAGGAGCTCAGTTTCATGTTCAAGCACTAGTCTCAGGCTTGGTTTCCTTTACTACAGTTTCAAATGCTCTTGTGACGCTGTATGGCAAATGTGGGAACATAGAAGAGTCCCAACAATTGTTTGATGAGATGAAATGTAGGGATGAAGTGTCTTGGACTGCCTTGGTGACAGGCTATGCGCAGTTTGGGAAAGCCATTGAAACAATTGATTTATTTGAGAATATGCTAGCTCATGGTCTGCAACCAGATGGTGTTTCTTTTATTGGAGTTCTTTCTGCGTGTGCTAGGGCTGGATCTGTCGAGAAAGGTCTCCAATATTTTTCATTAATGACTGAAAGTATGGGATTCGGCCCTTTCTTGACCATTATACTTGTATAATTGATTTATACAGTCGAGCTGGACGATTAGACGAAGCAAAGAACTTTATTCTTCAAATGCCTTGCTCTCCTGATGCAATTGGTTGGTCTACATTACTGAGCTCATGCAGAAATCGTGGAAATTTGGAGCTAGGTAAATGGGCAGCGGAATCTCTTCTCAAACTAGAACCACAAAACCCTGCTGGATATGTATTGCTCGCCAGCATATATGCAGCTAGAGGCAAATGGGATGAGGTGGCACAAATTAGAAAAGGAATGAGAGATAAAGGTGTTAGAAAGGAACCAGGATGTAGTTGGATCAAGTATAACAACAAGGTGCACATTTTTTCTGCTGATGACAAGTCAAGCCCGTTTTCAGATCAGATATATGAAAAGTTGAAATATTTGAATGATAGAATGACAGAGGAGGGATACGTGCCAGATATGAGATCTATTTTGCACCATGTAGAGGAGTCCGAAAAACTAAAGATGCTCAACCATCATAGCGAAAAGCTTGCTATTGCATTTGGTTTAATTTTTATCCCTCCTGGACTGCCCGTAAAAGTGGTAAAAAACCTTCGCGTATGTAACGATTGCCACAATGCAACTAAAATCATATCAAAGATCACAGAAAGAGAAATACTCGTCAGAGATGCTGTAAGATTCCATTTATTCAAAAATGGAAAATGTTCTTGTGGTGACTTTTGGTGATGGTATTTTAAAAAGGGTCAGGGATCATATGTAATGTTCAATAGATTTCTGCACCACGCAAGTAAATCTGAATAAGAAAAAGGGGCCTTTTCTGAACTGATTTTGGGTTGGAGATACAGGTGAGTTTTTATTAGTGATTAACTTTTTGGTTATTAATTGCTGTTTCTTTTAATTAAAAATATAGTAACAAATAAAGGGGTCAGGGATCAAGAGTTTCTTATTTTACTTTTTCTGATTTTGAGTTAGTAATATCAGGTGCTGGATTACTGCTTTAGGAACATGGCTAGATGGAGATATAAAAGTCAACAGATATATCCTTTTTGTTGAAAATATATTATTATTGAACGTTGCATGTTGAATGTTGAATGCTTAATGCTGAATGTTGAAATTTGAGTTGTAAAATTTTGAAAATTAGTGTGTGATGATGTAGACGATGATGTATTATTTTTTTGACTAATCTCCAAATGAGATCTATAAATAAGTCTCTCCATTTGTATAAAAAATCACAATTTAAGATAGAAGAATTTTATAAAGTGTAGAGTTTGATATATTTTGAGTTTTGGTGTTTTTTTACTTTTTACCATAAATTTTTACTTTTTCACAATACGTTATCAGCACGATCGTTCGAAGGTTCTCTATAATTTCCAAAGCTCCAAAAACACAAGGAAAAGACAAATATTCAACAAGTAAAAATATTTATTTTACTGTTTATATAGTTTTACTATGTATATATATTAATATATAATTTCATGTTATTATTATATAAAAAGATGTTAATGACACCAACCTTATAATAACGTGATATGATATATATTTTTATTGTGTATATATATACTAACCATATTGGTATAATTTCATGTTATTATATTATATAAAAGGATGTCTATTACACCAACTTTATAATAACATGA
This sequence comes from Henckelia pumila, assembly GCF_033568475.1. Taxonomy (NCBI): domain Eukaryota; kingdom Viridiplantae; phylum Streptophyta; class Magnoliopsida; order Lamiales; family Gesneriaceae; genus Henckelia; species Henckelia pumila. The sequence continues at coordinate 217,070,728 of NC_133123.1, forward strand.
TATGATATATATTTTTATTGTGTATATATATACTAACCATATTCGTATAGTTTCATGTTATTATATAAAGGATGTCTACGACACCAATCTTATAATAATGTGATATGATATACCATATCTGACTCAATACTAACTATATTGTTTAATTTCATGTTATTATTTAAAAGGATGTCTATGAAACCACATTATAATAACGTGATATGATTATACTATATATTACTCCTTATATATTTTTATTGTGTATATATAGTAACGGTCATAAACAGTAATAAAACGATTAGTTTTTACCCTATAAATATGATCACTCAAACATATTTTCAATCACACCAAACTCACTCTTTCTCTCAATTATTTCTCTTCGATTTTTCGAAGATAAAGAAGACGAAATTTTCAAGGCTATTTTTTTTATAACTATTATGATTATTGTAGTAACCCAACCCGAATCCACCATTTAATCAGAGTTACAATAAAAGCGCATGCTATTAAACTTAAAGCGTAAAGAGCGGATAATTAAAATACAACAAATCCAATCGACGGAATACAACCGACGATAACAATTGCGCATAAATACTGTTATACAACCAAATCGAAGGTTCAGGGTAAACAAATCCCTACCCTCTACAACCTCACCCTCTCCTAGCTCAATCTTGCTGAGAGCCGCCTGGACCGTCTAGCCTCAAGCCTGCCCCGCCACAAGGTACACCACAATACCAAACACAGGGGCGTGAGCGAAAACGCTCAATACAATAAGCAATGATATAAATACAAATATGCGCACACAGATGATTTAAAACTCAAGTGAAAACACTTACTCATGGCGCCGGAAATATACAGCACCGGCTAGAGAGCGACTCTGCGGGGTACTCGTATACTCTCTATCAGGGCTGAGCCAACCCCATCCTGACCCGAATCCAAAACAGGATACAAGCCCCATATGAAACTGTCATACCTGACTCGAGTCCAAAATGAGATCATCGTTCCCTATGGAGACTGTCAATGACTCACATCTCTCCGGATGCAGTCATACGTAAAATCATGCATGTGCTAAGGCGGTAAAACATGATAAAACATGATAAACATATAGCACATACTCATGCAACATACATGAAAATATATCATGCCGGCTATCTCGGTCAGTACTTACGTACCTCTAACACTGTTGGTCAAAACCTAGCTCCACTAGCCTATATTCCAAGCCTACTAGTCCAGTCTACTGCTACTACAATGCAAATATTCATGCATCAATAATAAAGCTCTAAAAACCTTAACTAAGCTAATGCATACTCCAAAATATTTTTAGGATGCCAAAGTTATACCTGCGTCCGTCATTAGCCCTTTGCTGTCGATAGCCTCAAAACTAGGCCACAGCTCCGCTACGACGTCTGGATCGCTATGACACTTCCGGATTTCCCGTATGGCGCCTAGATCTCCCTAGATCTGAGTTAGAAGGCTTAGGAATCGAGAGAGAAGAGAGGAAATGAGCGAGTTACAAATGAACCTCGGTTCCTCTATTTATAGACGGCGTTCGGGCCGTCCGAACTCGGCTTCGGCCCTCCGAACTGGTTCGGATCCTCCGATCATGACTTCGGATCGTCCGAACACAATCGAATTGTCCGATCCTAACTTCGGGTCCTCCGAAGTCCCATCAGTGACATCATCCATGACGTCACCTTGCTGACGTATTTGATGACGTAAGCCCTAACCCTGTTCGGGTCCTCCTATTTCACCAACGGAGCCTCCGAACTCCTCTTTGGATCGTCCGAACTTCTCGGGCCTCCGATCCTGACTCCGATCACGTTCGGGTCCTCCGAACACCAGTTCAGTTCGGAGCGTCCGAACCTCACGAGCCATGCCCACCATTTTTGAGTGTCCTGGATCTATTTTTGGACTCCGTTAATTCATTTGAAATTTCTTTAATCATGTTTTATTTAATTTAAACATGATCACTTGATTAATTTACCTATTAATCATAAAATTTGGATACGGGTTACTACATTCTCTCCCACTTAAGAAATTTCGTCCTCGAAATTTAAGTCTTAGAGGAAAATATGAACAGTCAAACAAATGATCTTTATTACAACTGAACAAGTACAAACTCAATACAAGAAGTACAAAATCTCAAAATAACTCGGGATGCTCGGCTAACATCCGGCTCTCTAACTCCCAAGTAGCTTCCTCTGTACCTCTGCGTTGCCACTGTACCAACACTAATGGTATACGCTTGTTATGAAGTACCTTGTCCTTCCTGTACAGAATCCGCAGGGGTTTCTCCACATATGATAGATCCTGATCTACCTTTACCTCGGTCGGATGCAAAATATGCGACTCGTCCGCCACGTATTGCCTCAACAAGGACACGTGGAACACATTTTGGATCTCCGAAAGATCGGGTGGCAAGGCCACACGATAAGCCACATCCCCAACCTTCTCGAGAATCTCAAAAGGACTAATAAATCTCGGTGTCAGCTTATCCTTGCGACCAAATCTCATCACCTTTCGGAAAGGTGACACACGCAAGAAAACATGCTCTCCCACCTCGAAGTGTAACGGTCTCCGGTGAGTGTTCGCGTAGCTAGCCTGTCGATCCTGAGCCGCCTTAATCATGCGTCGGATCAATTCCACTGCATTAGTCATCTGCTGAATCATCTGAGGACCCTCAACCCGACACTCGCCGACCTCGTCCCAAAACAAAGGCGTACGACAACGACGTCCATAAAGAGCCTCAAATTGTGTCATGCCAATGCTGCGATGAAAACTATTGTTATAAGCGAACTCCACCAAGGGTAAATGATCATGCCACGCTGGGCCAAAATCCATCACCGCCGCGCGAAGCATATCCTCTAAAATGTGAATAGTACGCTCGGATTGTCCATCCATCTCTGGATGATAAGCCGTACTCAGGCTCAAAGTAGTACCAAGGGCTCGCTGGAAACTACCCCAAAATCTCGAGGTAAATCTCGGATCTCTATCGCTCATAATGCTCAACGAATCCCATGCAATCGAACAATCTCCTGCACATACAATTGCGCCATCCTATCAAAGGTATAATCCCGGTTATAGGGAAGAAAATACGCTGACTTCGACAATCGGTCCACGACAACACAAATAGCATCACAATTCCTGGAAGACATAGGCAAGTGAGTGAAAAAATCCATCATCACATGCTCCCACTTCCACTCAGGAAATCTCTAAGCTGTGAAGTAACCCTCCGGGTCGTCTAAACTCTGCCTTGACCTGCTGACACACAAGGCATCGCGATACAAACTGATAAACACTGCGCTTCATCCCTTTCCACCAAAAACTTGTGCGAAGATCCTTATACATTTTCATGCTGCCTGGATGTACAGAGAATCGACTGCGGTGAGCTTGCGACAGGATCTCATCCCTCAAAGCAGAATCCTCGGGTACAACCACTCGTCCAGAAAGAAACAATAGACCGTCACCTTGCAGATGGAAACCAGAAGTACTATCACCCTCAGCCAAACGGGACAACTTCTGAATCTTCAGATCAGAATTCTGAGCTTCCCGAATTCGTCGATACAATGCTGGCTCTGCAAGCACAGAAGAAACACGAATTCCTTGCTGTTCTTTCTTATGAAGGAATGTGAATCCCAAAGAACAACACTCCTCTACTGCCTTCGAAAACTGAACTGGTACGAAGGGAACTCATATAGACCTTGCGACTAAGCGCATCAGCAACGGGTTTCGAAGAACCTGGATGGTACTTGATCTCACAATCATAATCCTTCAACAGATCCATCCAACGATGCTGCCGCATGTTCAACTAATCTTGAGTGAACAGATACTTCAAACTCTTATGATCGGTGAAGATCTCAAATCGTTCTCCGTACAAATAGTGACGCCATATCTTCAAAGCAAAGACAATTGCTGCAAGCTCTAGATCATGTACGGGATAGTTCTCCTCGTGAGTCTTCAACTGTCTGGAAGCATAAGCGATCACGTGGCCATTCTGAGTCAACACGCACCCCAAACCCTAGAGAGAAGCATCGGTGAAGAATACAAAACCACCTGATCCAGACGGCAAAACAAGAACTGGAGCTGTCGTCAAACGATGTCTCAACTCACGAAAACTGTCTTCACAAGCGTCAGACCACACGAAAGAAACATCTTTCTTCGTCAACTGAGTCAAAGGCTTAGCTATATGAGAGAAGTTCTCCACAAAACGTCGATAGTACCCTGCCAAACCAAGGAAACTACGAATCTCAGAAGCTGTAGTCGGATGCGACCAATTCAAAATAGCCTCTGTGTTGCTAGGGTCAACAGATATGCCCTCCTGAGAAATGACATGACCAAGGAACACAACTCGGTCAATCCAGAAGTCACACTTACTCAACTTCGCGTACAACTGTCTCTCCCTCAAGACCTGTAGTACAGTATAGAGATGATAGGCATGATCATCCATGCTGCAAGAATACACCAAAATGTCATCGATGAACACCACCACGAACTTATCCAGAAAGTCGCGGAAAACTCTGTTCATCAGATCCATAAAAACAGCTGGAGCATTCGTCAGACCAAACGGCATCACTAGAAACTCATAGTGTCCATACCGTGTACGAAATGCTGTCTTAGGAACATCCTCCTGTCGAACTCGCAACTGATGATACCCAGACCGAAGATCAATCTTTGAATAGACATAAGTACCCTGTAACTGATCAAAGAGATCATCTATCCGCGGAAGAGGATACTTATTCTTCACTGTCACTTGATTCAACTGACGGTAATCAATACACAACGGCATTGAACCATCTTTCTTCTTGACAAACAGCACTGGGGCTCCCCACGGCGAAACACTGGGTCGAATATAACCCTTATCAAGAAGATCTTGTAATTGCTTCTGCAGTTCTTTCATTTCTGATGGCGCTAAAGGATAAGGAGTTCTGGAAATTGGTGCAGTCCCTGACAGTAACTTGATGCCAAACTCGATCTCCTTCACTGGTGGCAAACCTAGAATCTCTTCCGGAAATACATCTGGAAAGTCACGAACCACTGGTATCTCTTGGATATCTGGCTCTCCCATGGATGCGTCAATGGCGTAGATAAGGTAGCCTTCCCTGCTAGACTCTAAAGCACGCCGGACCTTCAGAGCAGAAACTACTGGCATCGGAGGCCGCGCTCCCTCATCATAGAAATACCATGACTCGTCATCCTCGGGTCAAAATTGAAAAAACCTCTGATAGCAATCCACTATCGCTCGGTATGCAGTCAATAGATCTATCCCAATGATGCAATCGAAATCCTCCATCGCTAGAATCATCAGGTTAGCACTAAGCTGATGCCCCTCAAAATCCAAAACACAACCCACAACTAGACGCTTGGCTAAAACCTCTCTACCCATAGGAGTAGAAACCACTAATAACACGTCTAGAGGAATATATGGCAACTTATATTTCTTAGCAAAATGTGCTGAGACAAAAGAATGTGATGCACCGGTATCGATTAAAATATATGCAGGAAAACCACAAACTACAGATACCTGCAATCATCCAATCTTTGTCAGCCTCTGCTTGTTCCTGGTTAAGCGCAAAGACCTGACTCTGGGCACGTGGCCTCAAAGAAGAATGACCTTGAGAAGGTGTCTGAGCAGGCTGTCGCTGAGACTGTTGAGGCTGCTGGCGCTGCTGCGAAAACTGCTGCTGGTACTGAGGTGGCTGAACAGATGCCTGAGAACCTCCGGAACCACTCGCTGCCCCAATCAGCATCAAACAATCCCTCTTCATGTGACCCTCCTGGCCACACTGGAAACATGCACTGGTCGATCGACCACACTGCCCTGGTGGATGTCTGCGTCTGCACTGACGACAATGGTTCGGCCTCTGACCGCCAAAGTTATGCACTCCACCAGATCTAGAGGAAGAAGAAGAAGAAGTACCTCCTGGCTTCTTGAAAAACTGCCCTTAGGGCCCAAGGCACTGGCACTCGCTGACCTGGAAAAAGAAGAGTAAAGTCCCCTGTTCCTTCGAATACTGTCCTCAGCCTGGCGACAACGGTCCCCCAAATCCTCATAGGTCCCATCGCCGCCCACAACAAACCATCCGATGAATATCAGGGTTCAAACCCTGAAGAAAATGGTCGTACTTCACCATAGAACTATCAACAACATGAGGACAAAAAGTTAGTAGATCAAAGAATTTCTGTTGGTACTCCTCGATCGACATCGTCCCCTGTCGCATACTCAGCAACTCACTGGATTTTGCCTGACGAAGAGCTGGAGGAAAATACAACCTTTGATAAGCAGTACGGAACTCAGCCCACGTAGCTGCTCCTCTAGCTGCTATGAATGGTGCGGAAGTAGATCTCCACCACTTCCTCGCGCGTCCCTCTAGCATAAAGGCAAGAATCTCCATCCTATCCTCGGCTGTGCAACGGAACTCCTGGAAACACTGCTCCATCCTTTCAAGCCAATCCTCCGCCTCTTCAGCTGTCTCACCTCCCGAAAAAGGCTTCGGGATAACCTCCTTGAATCTGCACATGCTCACTCGCTTGCGCTCCTTAGGCTGTCCTTGACGACGTCTACGATCAATTCGGATCGCCCCAACGACCGCCGCCTCTGCTATCGTGGCTCTCATCGTAATCTGCCATCTATTACACAATAACAAATAATAACTTAATCCGCTTTACGAAATTCCCAGTGCAATGCGCTCTGATACCAAAAATGTAGTGACCCAACCCGGATCCACCATCTAATCAGAGTTACAGTAAAAGCGCATGCTATTAAACTTAAAGCGTAAAGAGCGGCTAATTAAAATACAACAAATCCAATCGGCGGAATTCAACTGACGATAACAATTGCGTATAAATACTGTTATACAACCAAATCAAAGGTTCAGGGTAAACAAATCCCTACCCTCTACAACCTTACCCTCTCCCAAGCTCAATCCTGCTGAGAGCCGCCTGGACCGTCCAGCCTCAAGCCTGCCCTGCCACAAGGTACACCACAATACCAAACACAGGGGCGTGAGCGACAACGCTCAATACAATAAGCAATGATATAAATACAAATATGCGCACATAGATGATTTAAAGCTCAAGTGAAAACACTTGCTCATGGCGCCGGAAATATACAGTACCGGCTAGAGAGCAACTCCGCGGGGTACTCGTATACTCTCTATCAGGTTGAGCCAACCCCATCCTGACCCGAATCCAAAACAGGATACAAGCCCCATATGGAAATTGACATACCTGAATCGAGTCCAAAATGAGATCATTGTTCCCTATGGAGACTGTCAATGACTCACATCTCTTCGGATGCAGTCATACGTAAAATCATGCATGTGCTAAGGCGGTTTAAAACATGATAAAACATGATAAACATATAGCACATACTCATGCAACATGCAAATATATCATGCCGGCTATCTCGGTCAGTACGTACGTACCTCTAACACTGTTGGTCAAAACCTAGCTCCAGTGGCCTATATTCCAAGCCTACTAGTCCAGTCTACTGCTACTACAATGCAAATATCCATGCATCAATAATAAAGCTCTAAAAGCCTTAACTAAGCTAATGCATACTCCTAAATATTTTTAGGATGCCAAAGTTATACCTGCGTCCGTCGTTAGCCCTTTGCTGTCGATAGCCTCAAAACTAGGCCACAACTCGCTACGACATCTAGACTGCTATGCCACTTCCGGATTTCCCGTAGGGTGCCTAGGTCTCCCTAGATCTGAGTTAGAAGGCTTAGGAATCGAGAGAGAAGAGAGGAAATGAGCGAGTTACAAATGAACCTTCGGCTCCTCTATTTATAGACGGCGTTCGGGCCGTTCGAACTCGGCTTCGGGCCCTCCGAACTGGTTTGGATCCTCCGATCATGACTTCGGATCATCCGAACACAATCGGATCGTCCGATCCTAACTTCGGGTCCTCCGAAGTCCCATCAGTGATGTCATCCATGACGTCACCTTGCTGACGTATTTGATGACGAAAGCCCTAACCCTGTTCCGGTCCTCCGATTTCACCGACGGAGCCTCCAAACTCCTCTTCGGATCGTCCGAACTCCTCGGGCCTCCGATCCTGACTCCGATCACGTTCGGGTCCTCCGAATACCAGTTCGGAGCGTCCGAACCTCCCGAGTCATGCCCACCATTTTTGAGTGTCCTGGATCTATTTTTGGACTTCGTTAATTCATTTGAAATTTCTTTAATCATGTTTTATTTAATTTAAACATGATCACTTGATTAATTTACCTATTAATCATAAAATTTGGATACGGGTTACTACAATTATCATGCTCACGAGTCTTGTATTTATCGGTGAATATCCGACTCGCACTTTTCATTTATTTTTAAGCATGCTTGTATTCATATTTTATCCATTATTTTGTATTGTCATGTTAATGAAAATTAACTAATAAAATGCATTGTTATTTTTCTAGTACCACCATGTCAAATTTGGCAAAGCTTGAATTCATTGCGCTCGATATTACCGAGAAAAATTATATGTCATGGACTCTCGATGTAGAGATGCATCTTGAGTCATTGGGTCTGAATGATACTATCAAAGAAAACAATATATCATCCTCACAAGATAAAGAAAAGGCTATGATTTTCTTACGCCGACATCTTGATGAAGGATTGAAATATGAGTATCTCACAGAAAAAGACCCAATGATTTTATGGAAAGGGTTAAAGGAAATATTTGAGCATATAAGGGAAGTTATACTTCTGATCGCCCATGATGAATGAAATTCTTTAAGATTCTAAGACTTAAAAAAAAGTCAGTGATTACAACTCTGCTATGTATCGAATAGTTTCGCAATTGAAATTTTGTGTACATGTGGTTACTGGAATGGAAATGCTTGAGAAAACATTTTCCACTTTCCAAGCATCAAATATAACTCTACAACAACAGTATAGAGTGCTTGGATTTTCGAGATATTCTGAACTCATTGCATGTCTTCTTGTGGCGGAAAATAACAAAGAATTATTAATGAGAAATCATCAATCCCGACCCACTGGATCAACGGAATTTCCAGAAGCAAATGTCGTAAGTAAAAATGAAAATCAAAATCAAAGGCATAGACAAGATTTTGGTCGTGGACGAGGTTGAGGATGTGGGCATGGGCGTGGGCGTGGACGTAGAAATGATCGCGGTCTTGGTCACGGCCGTGGATATAAAAACAATCGATATAGTTACTTCAATAACTCATCTCAAAAGGGCGTCATGAACCACCCCAACAAAAAGGCAGCATAAAAACATGAGTGAAAATTAAAATCACTCAAAAAGATCTGAGAGTGATTGTTATAGATGTGGCACTCCAGGACATTGGTCACGTACTTACCGAGCCACAGAGCACCTTTGTAAGCTCTATAAAGAATCGATAAAAGGGAAAAAAAATAGACCAATTTTTTTGAAAATAGTGACCATTTAAGTAGATCAACTCATTTCGATGTTGCTGATTTTTTGAATGATTTTGAAAACATTTATTAATATATTGTTGGGACTAGAATGTAACATATTATATTTTTCATGTATTCTTGTGTTATTATGAAACATTATATATTTTGAATATGTATTGTCCTTAATTTTTCTTTATTGCATAATTTTTTTTGAAGTTAAATATGGAAAATGCTATGAGCAAAGATAAACAAGGAAAAAATCCCATGGAAGCTTGCATACCTGATAGTGGTACAACGCAACACTATTATCCAAGATAAAGATATTTCTTGGAACTAAAACCAACAAAAACAATGGTGAATACAATATCAAGTCCTGTAGACTTGATTGAAGATTGTGGTTTAAAGCACATTTTTTGTTACATAATGGTGCAAAATTTTTTATAAATGATGCTTTATATTCACCACAATCAAAAAGAAATTTGTTGTGTTTTAATGGACATATATTGTAATGACCACACCCTCTGCTCTGCCACATCAGACTCCGCTCCGGGTGGGTCTCACTCATGGTCTTCTCACCCCTGGCAGTGGATTTCATACCCTCCCCAGACTCGAACCTTGGACCTCCAGGATAAGTACCAAGATTTACCAAGTCTGGTACTTATCCTGGAGGTCCAAGGTTCGAGTTTGGGGAGGGTATGAAACTCACTTCCAGGGTGAGAAGACCATGAGTGAGACCCACTTGGAGCGGAGCCTGATGTGGCAGAGCAGAGGGTGTGGTCATTACATAAAAGGCCAGACTTGGTAAATCTTGGTACTTATCCTGGAGGTCCAAGGTTCGAGTCTAGGGAGGATATCAAACTCACTGCCAGGGGTGAGAAGACATGAGTGAGACCCACCCGGAGCGGAGCTTGATGTGTCAAAGCAGAGGGTGTGGTCATTACATATATTCTTATGGGTATGATACTGAGACAATAACTGATGAAAATTAGAAATATATGTTTATTATCACATATCAATCAGGAAATAAATATGTAGTTGAAAAACTACCAATGCTCCCTACTGGATTGCATTATTCCCATATAAGTCCAATTGAATCAAATATGGTGATTAATAATTCTTCAATATTAACCAATTTTCATGATTGATTGGGACATCCTGGTTCAATAATGATGCGAAAAATTATAGAAAATACACATGGTCATCCACTGAAAGACCAGAAGATCTTTCAGAATAATAAGTTTCAATGTAAAACATGTTCTCTTAGAAAACTTATTTATAAGACCATCATCAGCTTCAATTTAAACTGAATCATCCATATTTATTGAACGTATTTAGGGTGGATATTTGTGGGCCAATTCATCCTCCATGTGGACCATTTCGATACTTTATGGTATTGATCGATGCCTCTAGCAGATGGTCACATGTATGCTTATTGTCAACTCTGAATGTGGCATTTGCAAGATTAATGGATCAAATAATAAAATTGTGGAATCAATTTCCCGATTATACAATCAAAAAAAATAAGACTTGATAATTCTGGAGAATTTACTTCCTAAACTTTCAATGACTATTGTCTGTCAATGAGAATCACTGTTGAACATCATGTTTCTCATGTTCATACACAAAATGGATTAGCTGAATCATTGATTAAACTTCTACAACTGATTGCTAGACCAATGATTATGAAAATAAAACTCCCTTTTCTATAGTGGGGACATGCAATTTTACATGCTGCTACATTAATTCACATCAGACCAAGTGCATATCATAAATACTCCCCATTTCAGCTTTCATTTGGTAAAGAACCAGACATTTCTCATCTAAGAATTTTTGGATGTATGTTATATGTTCCTATTGCACCACCTCAACGTTAAAAAAATGGGTCATCAAAGAAAGATCGGTATTTATATCGGTTATGATAGCCCATCAATCATTCGATATCTTGGAGCCTCAGACAGGCGATGTGTTTACAACATGTTTTGTTGATTTTCATTTTAATGAAGAAATCTTTCCAATGTTAGGGGGAGAAAAAAAACACATCGAAAAAGAAATTACAGGGTATGTACCATCATTGTTACACTTGATCCAAGAACTAAACAATGTGAGAAAGATGTATAGAAAATTGTTGTACTTGCAAAGAATAACAAATCAAATGCCAGATGCATTTGCAGACACAAAAGGGGTAACAAAATCATATATACTTGCTGTAAATGCCCCTGCTCGAATTTGAAATTCCAAATAAAAAAATTGAAGACACTCATGATGTCATAAAAACTCTTGAAGTTTGGAAGGCCAGTCGGTTCCAAGGATAAAAATTCTCGGAAAAGGATAATGCATAGAGAAACACAATGATCACAAAATAGAAAATGGTGTTCCAAAAGAAACACATGATAATGAAAATGTTCTGTCAAAACCAAAAATGATGAGAAATGTGAAAATCTCTATCAATTATATTAATACTGGAAAAATATGGAACCAAAAAGATATAGAAGAAATTGATGAGATATTTTTCTTATAATGTGGCATGTGACATCATAAATGAGAATGAAGATAATGAACCAAAATCTTTTGGTGAATGTAAAACTCGGCAAGATTGGGTAAAATGGAAAGATGTCATCCAGGTTGAATTGGATTCGCTAAATAAACGTAATGTTTTTGGACCTATAGTCCTTACACCTGAAGGTGTAAAACCTGTTGGATACAAATGGGTTTTTGTTCGAAAGTGAAATAAGAAAAATGAAATAGTGTATTGACCCGCACCGTGATCACCTACTAATCAGAAACTTAGGTATGCAATTAACAAATAATTAATCTTAATCAGGGTAAATGCGGAAATAACTAAAATAACTAATATCAGTAGTGAAACACCTAGTGATTGACCTCGCAATCCTGCCTTGGTCATCACCTAATATCCAAATCTCCGAGAGTACCACCTGCCACTGCCCCATCGAATGGGATGTCCAGACAACAGAAATAACTGGACGTGAGCATAAACACTCAATACGCAAATACGGGTAAACATGCGTATATGATGCATGCAATGAAGTGATCAGGAATCATATCTGGGTATACTGTATCAATCTCCGCTCAGACTGGCGCCTAGAACATGAGCTCGTCACATCGGGGAATCAAACCACTGTGCGCGACCACTCATTCCAAACCGGACGTGGATCTAGAATGTCCACTGGAAACACTAGAGACGGAAAAAACCGTCGGTCGAGTGACTTTCAATGCTCCAAACGTCCTAACAAGGGTTGAGCTCCCTATACAGGCTTATCTCGAAAGATATATTGGCTCAATATTATATGCAAATGCCGCATAATAATCCATGCAATCACATGCAAAACATAACACGTAAATGCAACATATAAATATGCAACCCGCTGGCTATCTCAGTCAGTACTTACGTACCTTAGTTACTAGGCATACTCCACCAGCTCTAAATCCAATCCTATAGTCCGCACTACAATGCAAAATCTTAAAGGTCAAGTAATAACACATAATAATGCAAAAGTCAACCTTAGTCAACTCTAGTCAAAGTTTGACCGATAAATTGCAAACTTTAATGCGTTCTCACCGCTTCACAGCTTTGAATCTCGACTCGAAACTTGGATATTTGGATCTATCACGTCGAAACGATAAAAAATAGGTAACATGTCGATGGTCATCGGAAAATGGGAAGACGGCGGCGATGCGGCGGCGACACGACGGCGATGGGCAAAGTTGCTCCAAAATTCATGAAACTTGGCAGGCTTTGTAGAGCTTGAAGATATGATCACAATGGTATAAAAATCGAGCCGATCGGAGTTCAGATGCGCCGTAGATCGGGAAATTACAGGCGGCGACGGCGGCGTGAGCTTTCCCATAACTCCGATCATGGCCTGAAAATTGTATGAAATCGACGGGTTAAGGTTGGGAAATGTTCTACACACTTCCTAGAACCCCTTAGCAGCTCAAAAACAACAAGAATCGGCCTCAAATCCATCCATTCGCGCGAGGAATACGATGACCAGTGACCCGACCCCTTCTCGACTTCGTGCTCGCCCAATCGAACACCAAAACACACGATTCTTGTTATGGATTGTGGACCTGTGCCTTGACGAGAAGCTACAAGATAGAGGGGTCAATTCGGATGGCAACGGCGGCGTTCTGACGGCGGCCGTTGAGACGGGAAGCGATTTGGGGTTCTAGGTATTTAGTGTGTGTTTTTGGGTGTTTGTGTGTGAAGAGAGAGTAGCACTTACTAATTATAGAAAGTTGGCCCTAAAGGATGACCCGGAGTCCGATCTATTTTAACATCCTGTGGAGCTACAAAATCACATATGATATATTAATCTCGGCTATAACCCGATAATTTCCCCCCCCTAATACAAATTTTTTGTAACACAAATCAATTAGTTTAATCTCATGTAATCCCTGGATTAATTCCTTAATCATGTTTAACCATTAAATCTTGTAAAATGGAACTGGGTCTGACTACATCCACCCCCATATAAGAAGAATTTCGTCCTCGAAATAATAAATCTTACGATACTGAAAATGAACTGAATAAGAACAACAGATTCTTAGTCATATCAATTTAGACAAGATACAACACTGAAATTCAAAGAACCATCAAACAACTTTGGTCCTCAATTGGTATTCTTTAGCGCCTCAACACTGCCCCTAAACCACAAAAGGCAAAAATCATATTCCACAACACTTTTTCTTATGATTCAGAAAACATCATTGGACCTCTCCACACATGTCAATATCTGTATCCAGCGGTACCTCAGACGGTAGCAAGATGAAAGACTCATCTGCCACATACCATCACAACCGTGATACATAAAACACAATCGTGGATACTAGACCGAATATAGCGTTAATGCTTAGGCCTGTACTATATCTCCTTCACTATCTGACAACCAATATGGACCAATAAATAGTTAAAGATGTCTTTTCTGTATAATTCAAATTATATCAACATTAATAGTCTGATTATTCAAACGTGCCGCTCCCCCACTAAATACCACCAGAACAGTAGAGTATGATATCTCCGACCGTACAACGCTTCAATTGGTGTCAGTACCAATACTGTAACACCCCAACAAATTTATTACCGGAATTAATTAGGCAATTAAAAATAAATATTGAGTTGGAAAAAAATAATTATTACTGTCAAATGAGTATATAGAGTGTATTTACAAAATACACGTGCCAATTAGTCAATGAGTATGACTATTTCAGAATATCTGATAATATTGGCATTTTGAGATAATTTATTGAGATAATGAAAATAAAAATAATTATTTATGCCAGATAATTTAATTTGAAAATAATAATAGATAATAAGTGACACGAGCGAGACCAGGTCAGAGTTCAAGTTTGAACGCAATAAATTGTTGGAATATAAATTTGAGTCCAATTGACTAGTCAAAGTCAAAAAATTTAGAAAAGGTATTAATTGATGTAGGGTGTGTGTATCAGAAAAATATCAGGTATGAGACTAATTTTACCATTTGATTAAACAAATCAATCGGTCCGGTTCAGTAAATTAACGATTTGCTATAAAAATCAATACACACACTAAAACACCATAAAGAAAGAACCCAGATATCAGAACATTTTGCCCACAAGTTTCGAAATTACCCGATTGGCACTAAAGCAACCACGTTTTTGATTTTTTTTGGCCATTTTATCATCAGTAGCTCTCCGATCGAAGTATCCAAACGGTCAAGGATTAGCTAAGATCAAGACGAATCTATTGGTATAAAGATATCGACAATTTCAGACTGTTGGATCATCGTGGAAAGTGAGAAAGAAATGACGGTTTTGGGGCGGTATACTGCTCATGCGTCTTCCTCGATAAAAAAAAAAAAAAGAATGTATGATTTTCGTGATTTTAGGCTCGATTTTGTTGGATTTATAGAGTGTTACAAGAATCTTAATGTTAGTGTAGAACATTTCCTAAGCTTTTCATAGCTTTTCGTGTAGAAATCGGACCAAATTGAAGCAAATTTCCCTCGCCGGAATCGGACTGAAATTTGTAGATCCTACGCCGCCTCGTTGATGCCGAATCCCGAGGCGAGGCAAAATATGAAATGGTTGAATCGTCTCTCCTAGCCTCTACAATCCTGCCACATTTTCATAATTTTTAGGAGCAGAATTTGACATCGCTGCCGCCGACTGGCCGCCGCTTCGACCGGTCGTCTTCTCCGGCGAGCCACCGGCCGTTCGACATGCAAACCATTTTCGATCGTCTTGACGTGGATGGATCCGAATATCCAAGTTTCGAGTCGAGATTCGAAATCGTTAAGCGGTTGAGAGCGCAATAAAAGTTCGGTAATATTTTTTGGATCAAAGTTTTTGACCAGAGTTGACCAAGGATGACTTTTGACCATTGATGTTATTTTTCACAGATCGGAA